>NC_089839.1:28162100-28257100 GCF_035609145.1 Eleutherodactylus coqui
GCAGGGGAGAGCGGGGAGGATCGGAGGGGAGATCTTTCTCTCCCGCCCGCTCTGCCCCGCTCCCCGCTGCGACTCACCTGTCAGCAGCGGAGCGCCCCGAATCTTTCAAGACGAGTACAGCGGTACTCGGATAAAGCACATTACTCGGACGAGTAGTGCTTATCTGAGTACGTTCGCTCATCTCTAGTTATTAGTCAATTAACTTTGCAAGGTTATTGGTTAGTTTTCAATTCAACATTTCATGGGTTAATTTAAGACTTCTTCGTGTCCATTGGTTACATCTCATTATTCTTAGTATAGTTTCTAAATTTCAAGAAATATCATAATTCATTGGACAGTTCTCAACCCAACATCGGATTGGTCAATTAAATTTCACTCATTGGACATATTCTTATTCTTTATTTCCATACCTTCAAGAAAATTGTAAGTCGCAGTGAATAACATCTTCAAAGAGCGCCAAGAGACCAAGCGTAGAACATGTCCTTATTAGAGATGAGCGAGCACCAAAATGCTCGGGTGCTTGTTGCTCGAGTCGAACGTTCCGCGATGCTCGAGAGTTCGTTTCGAGTAACGAACCCCATTGAAGTCAATGGGCGACTCGAGCATTTTTGTATATGACCCATGCTCCGCTAAGGTTTTCATTTGTGAAAATCTGCAAAACCCAAGAAAGCGATGAAAACGACACAGAAACGGAAAGGGCAGGCGAGGGGCAACATGCAGGGCTGCATCTCAGGTTCCCAGGTCTCACTATTAAGCCACAATAGCAGCAAAAGTGCCCCCCCCCCCAACAATTTTTACTTTGGACAAACCCTCATTAGCAAGGCACACCTTAGCTAAGCACCACACTACCTCCAACCAAGCACAATCACTGCCTGCGGGACACACCGCTGCCTCTTCTCCTGGCTTACATGCTCTTTAAAATTCTGTAGAGAATCAATGAGAAATTGATGTTCGATCTTCATTGCAATCCTATGCCACCTCCGTCAGGAGCTGCAAACGTGGGCATAAAGGGGACTCAGCTGCCAGCCCAGCACTTCTACACATCTCCACAATGCAGCAATACTCGGTGTGGGAAGTATGTGAGCGGGCCCTGTGTCAGCCTCTATCCCAGCAAACACCTTGTGTGGCCCAAGGTGCTGCGAGTGACATAGCAATGGGGAATCCATGTGTCCACACACTACTCATTCTGTTTGGGTGTCGGATACCTCATCGACAACACAAGGGGTAAACCATCTGCACTCTCCACCCTACCCAAGTCTGTCAGTGTTTTGGGGACAGACAGGTAAAACACCGCTATGGGAAGTCTGTGTGCACCCACAGCATGGGTGGCTCCCAGGAACCCGCAGACGGTACATAAAGAAATCCCATTGCAGTGCCCCGGATAGCTGAGGTTACGTGAGAGAAAATACATGTTGGCTTTGGCCCACACTCCATGCCCTAGTCAGTCTGTTGTTTTTTTTTAAAGTGCCAGGCAGGTACAACTCCGCTATGGGAAGTCTGTGTGCACCCACAGCATGGGTGGCTCCCAGGAACCCGCAGACGGTACATAAAGAAATCCCATTGCAGTGCCCCGGATAGCTGAGGTTACGTGAGAGAAAATACATGTTGGCTTCGGCCCACACTCCATGCCCTAGTCAGTCTGGGTTTTTTTTAAATTGCCAGGCAGGTACAACTCCGCTATGGAAAGTCTGTGTGCACCCGCAGCATGGGTGGCTAGCAGGAACCTACAGATGGTACATAAAGAAATCCCATTGCAGTGCCCCGGATAGCTGAGGTTACATGAGAGAAAATACATGTTGGCTTCGGCCCACAACCCATGCCCTAGTCAGTCTGGGTTTTTTTGGGGGGCCAGATAGGTAGAACACCGCGATGGGAAGACTTAGTGCACCCATAGTATACACAGACCCCTGTAAAATTCCTCTAGTAAAGGAATAAGCTGACCCCAGTAACATTTCAGTAGTAACAGTATAGACAGACCCCAGTAACATTTCAGTAGTAACAGTAAGGACAGAACCGAGTAACATTTCTGTAGTAACAGTGTAGGCAGACCCCAGTAACATTTATGTAGCAGCAGTATAGGCAGACCCCTGTAACATTTCTGTAACAGCAGTATAAGCAGACCCCTGTAACATTTATGTAGCACAAGCATAGGCAGACCCCTGTAACATGTCTGTAGTAGAAGTATAGGCAGACCCAAGTAACATTTCTGTAGAAGTAAAGGCAGACCCCAGTAACATTTCGCCACAGTAAAAGCAGACCACTGTAACATTTATGTAGCAGAAGCATAGGCAGACCCCAGTAATATTTATGTAGTAGCAGTATTGGCAGACCTCTGTAACATTTCTGTAGTAACAGTACAGACAGATCCCAGTAACATTTCTGTTGCAGAAGTATAGGCAGACCCTGTAACATATACGTGGCAGCAGTATAGGCAGACCCCAGTAAGATCCTTGTGGCAGCAGTATAGGCATACCCCTGTAAAATTTACGTGGCAGCAGTATAGCCAGACCCCAGTAACATCCTTGTGGCAGCAGTATACGCAGACCCCTGGAACATTTCTGTAGTAACAGTATAGACAGATCCCAGTAACATTTCTGTAGCAGAAGTATAGGCAGACCCCTGTAACATTTACGTAGCAGCAGTATAGGCAGACCCCAGTAACATCCTTGTGGCAGCAGTATAGGCAAACCCCTGTAAAATTTACGTGGCAGCAGTATAGGCAGACCCCAGTAACATCCTTGTGGCAGCAGTATACGCAGACCCCTGTAACATTTCTGTAGTAACAGTATAGACAGATCCCAGTAACATTTCTGTAGCAGAAGTATAGGCAGACCCCTGTAACATTTACGTAGCAGCAGTATAGGCAGACCCCAGTAACATCCTTGTGGCAGCAGTATACGCAGACCCCTGGAACATTTCTGTAGTAACAGTATAGACAGATCCCAGTAACATTTCTGTAGCAGAAGTATAGGCAGACCCCTGTAACATTTACGTAGCAGCAGTACAGACAGATCCCAGTAACATTTCTGTAGCAGAAGTATAGGCAGACTGCTGTAACATTTATGTGGCAGCAGTATAGGCAGACCCCAGTAACATCCTTGTGACAGCAGTATAGGCAAACCCCTGTAAAGTTTACGTGGCAGCAGTATAGGCAGAACCCAGTAACATCCTTGTGGCAGCAGTATACACAGACCCCTGTAACATTTCTGCAGCAACAGTATAGACAGATCCAAGTAACATTTCTGTAGCAGAAGTATAGGCAGACCCCTGTAATATTTACGTGGCAGCAGTATTGGCAGACCCCAGTAACATCCTTGTGGCAGTAGTATAGGCAAACCCCTGTAAAATTTACGTGGCAGCAGTATAGGGCAGTATAGGCAGATCCCAGTAACATCCTTGTGGCAGCAGTATACGCAGACCCCTGTAACATTTCTGTACTAACAGTATAGACAGATCCCAGTAACATTTCGGTAGCAGAAATATAGGCAGACCCCTGTAACATTTACGTGGCAGCAGTATAGGCAAACCCCTGTAAAGTTAACGTGGCAGCAGTATAGGCAGACCCCAGTAACATCCTTGTGGAAGCAGTATACGCAGACCCCTGTAACATTTCTGTAGTAACAGTATAGACAGATCCCAGTAACATTTCTGTAGCAGAAGTATAGGCAGACTTCTGTAACATTTACGTGGCAGCAGTATAGGCAGACCCCAGTAACATCCTTGTGGCAGCAGTATAGGCAAACCCCTGTAAAGTTTACGTGGCAGCAGTATAGGCAGACCCCAGTAACATCCTTGTGGCAGCAGTATACGCAGACCCCTGTAACATTTCTGTAGTAACAGTATAGACAGATCCCAGTAACATTTCTGTAGCAGAAATATAGGCAGACCCCTGTAACATTTATGTGGCAGCAGTATAGGTAGACCCCAGTAACATCCTTGTGGCAGCAGTATAGGCAAACCCCTGTAAAGTTAACGTGGCAGCAGTGTAGGCAGACCCCAGTAACATCCTTGTGGCAGCAGTATACGCAGACCCCTGTAACATTTCTGTAGTAACAGTATAGACAGATCCAGTAACATTTCTGTAGCAGAAGTATAGGCAGACCCCTCTAACATTTACGTGGCAGCAGTATAGGCAGACCCCAGTAACATTCTTGTGGCAGCAGTATAGGCAAACCCCTGTAATATTTACGTGGCAGCAGTATAGGCAGACCCCAGTAACATCCTTGTGGAATCAGTATAGGCAAATCCCTGTAAAATTTATGTGGCAGCAGTATAGGCAGACCCCAGTAACATCCTTGTGGAAGCAGTATAAGCAAATCCCTGTAAAATTTACGTGGCAGCAGTATAGGCAGACCTCAGTAACATTTTTGTAGCAGAAGTATACACAGACCCCTGTAACATTTCTGTAGTAACAGTATAGACAGATCCCAGTAACATTTCTGTAGCAGACGTAAAGTCAGACCCCTGTAACATTTTCTTGGCAACAGTATAGGCAGACCCCAGTAACATCCTTGTGGAAGCAGTATAGGCAAACCCCTGTAAAATTTACATGGCAACAGTATAGGCAGACCCCAGTAACATCCTTGTGGCTGCAGTATAGGAAGACCCCTGTAACATTTATGTTGCAGAAGTATAGGCAGACCCCTTGAACATTCAAATGGCAACAGTATAGGCAGACCCCTGTAACTTTCTTGTAGCAGAAGTATAGGCAGGCAGACCCCAGTAAAATTTCTGTAGTAATAGTATAGGCCAACCTCTGAAACATTGGGGTACCATGAGCGTAGGCGAAGGCCGGAAAATTTGGTTGGATAAGAGTGTAGGCATGGGCCTGAAAAATAAGTATACCAAGAGTACAAGTGTACCTCTGAAAAATTTATCAACCGAGAGGGCAGGTGAAATCCATAAATATTTTTTGAAAGATACAGCTCACGGTTGCTTAATTTGTAACAGAGCCTGTAGGCAGCCCTGTTGAAAACATTGGTTCATGTTAAAGTATCAATACTTTTGAAACTTTGAAAAATTGTAAAAACATTGGTAGATGTAGATGAGCCTTTTGGGCCGCAGAAAAATTGGCCGCTCAGCACGATGACATGTTGTTTCTGGAGGAGGAGTAGCAGGAGGAGGACTAATGTCAGAGACAGATTGACAAAGACAAATGCCCCGTTTTCCCGGTGATAGAGAGGCGTGCTTTTATCTGTGGTTGCAGCGAAAAGAATCTTTAGGTTCCGCTGCTCTCTGCCGGTGGAGAAAAGAAGTCTGAAGAAATCCAGGCTTTGTTCATCTTTATGAGTGTAAGCATGTCGGCACTGGCAGTTGACAGGCGGGTACGCTTGTCCATGATGATTCCCCCAGCTGCACTAAACACCCTCTCTGACAAGACGCTAACGGCAGGGCAAGCCAGCATGTCCAGGGCATACAGCGGAAGTTCGTGCCACATGTCCAGCTTTGACACCCAATAGTTGTATGGAGCTGAGGCATCACGGAGGACGGTGGTACGATCGGCTACGTACTCCCTCACCATCTTTTTACAGTGCTCCCTCCGACTCAGCCTTGAATAGGAGTGGTGACGCAGTCTTGCTGGGGAGCCATAAAGCTGGCAAAGACCTTGGAGGGTGTTCCCCTGCCTGCGCTGAACATGCTGCCTGATCTCCGCGCCTCCCCTACTACTTGGCCCTCAGAACTGCGCCTTCTGCTGCTAGCGCTGTCAGATGGGAAGTTTACCATCAGTTTGTCCACCAGGGCCCTGTGGTATTGCATCACTCTTGAACCCCTTGCCTCTTCGGAAATGAGAGTGGAAAGGTTCTCCTTATACTGTGGGTCGAGAAGGGTGTACACCCAGAGGCAAGCAGCATGGGAACCCTCTGCAGTGGGCCCAGCTGTCCCCCCTCCTCCTTCTCCTCCTCCAAAACACGCTGAGATATAGACATGAGGGTGCTCTGACTATCAAGCGACATACTCTCTTCCCCCGTCTCCTGTTCCGACCGCAAAGTGTCAGCCTTTATGCTTTGCAGCGAACTTCTCAGCAGGCATAGCAGAGGAATGGTGACGCTAATGATTGCAGCATCGCCGCTCACCATCTGGGTAGACTCCTCAAAGTTTCCAAGGACCTGGCAGATATCTGCAATCCAGGCCCACTCCTCGGTAAAGAATTGAGGAGGCTGACTCACACTACACCGCCCATGTTGGAGTTCGTATTCCACTATTGCTGTACGCTGCTCATACAGCCTGGCCAACATGTGCAGCGTAGAATTCCACCATGTGGGCACGTCGCACAGCAGTTGGTGCTCTGGCAGATTAAACCGATGTTGCAGGGTCCTCAGGGTAGCTGTGTCCGTGGTGGACTTGCGGAACTGTGCGCAGACACGGCGCACCTTGCCGAGCAAGTCAGACAAGTGCGGGTAGTTTTTCAGAAACGGCTGAACCACCAAATTAAAGAGGTGGGCCAAGCATGGCCCGTGTGTGAGGCTGGCGAGCTTCAGAGCCGCCACCAGGTTATGGCCGTTGTCACACACGACCATGCCCGGTTGGAGGCTCAGCGGCGAAAGCCAGAGGTCGGTCTGCTCTGTCAGACCCTGCAATAGTTCGGGGGCCGTGTGCCTCTTGTCACCTAGGCTGAGAAGTTTCAGCACGGCCTGCTGATGCTTGCCCACCACTGTGCTGCCGCGTCGCGCCACACCGACTGCTGGCGACATGCTGCTCACATTTCTTAATTGAGTGGTAGAGGTTGCGTAGAAGGAGGAGGAGGGTTTAGAGGAGGTGGCATAGACCGCTGCAGATACCCGAACTGAGGAAGGACCCGCTATTCTGGGTGTGGGTAGGACGTGTGCAGCCCCAGGCTCTGACTCGGTCCCAGCCTCTACTAAATTCACCCAGTGTGCCATCAGGGAGATATAGTGGCCCTGTCCACCAGTACTCGTCCACGTGTCCGTGGTTAAGTGGACCTTCCCAGTACTGGTGTAGGGCTGGGACGGCACACCGGGAAAAATAGTGGCGACTCGGGACCGAGTAGCGTGGGCCCGCCGCCGCCATTATGTTTTTGAAAGCCTCCGTTTCCACAAGCCTGTACGGCACCATCCCTAAGCTGATCAATTAGGCAATGTGCACGTTTAAAGCTTGAGTGTGCGGGTGTGTGGCAGCGTATTTGCGCTTTCACTCCCACGCTTGCGCTAGTGACAGCTGGACGCTGCGCTAAGAGACATTGCTGGATGGGGCCGAGGACAGCGGAGGTGAGGGTGTGAGTGCAGGCCGGGAGGTGCTCATGCCTGTGCCCTGAGACGGGGGTTGGATCTGTGTGGCAGATTGGGGCACAGGGGGAGAGGCAGTGGTGCGACCCGGAGGCGGTGAACGGCCTTCATCCCACCTTGTGGGGTGCTTGGCCATCATCTTCCTGCGCATGCTGGTGGTGGTGAGGCTAGTAGTGGTGGCTCCCCGGCTGATCTTGGTGCAACACAGATTGCACACCACTGTTCGTCAGTCGTCCGCGCTCTCACTGAAAAACATCCACGCCTTTGAGCACCTTGGCCTCTGCACGGTGGCTTGGCGCGAGGGGGTGCTTTGGGAAACAGTTGGGGGATTCTTCGCTCTGGCCCTGCCTCTACTCCTGGCAACCCCACTGCCTCTTCCAACCTGTCCTGCTGCTGCACTTGCCTCCCCCTCTGAAGACCTGTCCTCAGTTGGCTTAGCAAACCAGGTGGGGTCAGTCACCTCATCGTCCAGCGGCTCTTCTTCCGAATCCTCTGTGTGCTCCTCCCTCAGACTTACTACCCTTACTACTACCTCACTGATAGACAACTGTGTCTCATCATCATCGTCCTCCTCACCCACTGAAAGCTCTTGAGACAGTTGCCGGAGGTCCCCAGCCTCATCACCCGGACCCCGGGAACTTTCCAAACGTTGGGCATCGGTCATGACAAACTCCTCAGGTGAAAGAGGAACCATTTTTTCCCAATCAAGGCAGGGGCCCGAGAACAGTTCCTGAGAGTCTGTCTGCTCATCAGAATGTGTCATTTTGATGGAGTGAGGAGGCTGGGAGGAAGGAGGAGCAGCAGCGAGAGGATTCACAGTTGCAGCAGTGGACTGTATAGAAGACGGGTGGTGGATACATTGCTGGATGCATTTTCTGCCATTCACGACAGGACCTGCTCATACTGCTCTGTTTGTAATAAAGGTCTACCACGTGGACCCAAAAATTGTGATATGAAACTGGGGACCCCAGAAACTTGCCTCTCTCCTAATCCCGTAGCAGCCGGCTGCGATTCACCTGGACCAGGAACTTGGCCTGTGCCCACAACCTCACTTAGACATCCGCGTCCTCGCCCCCGTCCACATCCTCTAGCCCTACCCCTCATCATGGTGGATTATCAATAGAGCAGACACAGAGCGGTGTAAATAATTATGGAATTATTGGCATACAGTTGGAGGCTGACAGCGGTTATGTAACGTAAACTGCAGCCAGAAAAAAATTATATGCAAGGCTGCAAAAAGGTCTGACTCTGCAATAGTGATGCACTACAACTCCCACCAGACAACCTCTAAAATCCACACGGTCAGGGGTAGCCCAACGAAGGAGCTTTTCTTGTAATTTAAAAAAGAAAGAATACAGGCTATATAGCCTGTATATGACTTTCCCTCTATCAGCGGCTGTGGCCGTACGCTGTGTGTGAAGTTGACGGCACGCACAGAGCGGTGTAAATAATTATGGAATTATTGGCGTACAGTTGGAGGCTGACAGCAGTATTGTAACGCTAACTTCAGGCAGAAGCAAAGAATACGGAAGGCTGCAAAGAGGCCTAGCCATGCAATAGTGATTCACTACAACTCCCACCAGACACACTGTAAATTTCAGACGGTCAGGGGTAGCCCAACCAAGGAGATTTTATTGTAATTTTTTAGAAAAAGAATACATGCTATATAGCGTTATATGACTTTCCCGCTATCAGGGGCTGTCACTGTACGCTGTGCCTGAAGCTGACGGCAGACACAGGGCGGTGTAAAAAATTAGGGAATTATTGGCGTACAGTTGGAGGCTGACAGCGGTTATGTAACGCAAACTGCAGCCAGAAGAAAATTATACGCAAGGCTGCAAAAAGGCCTAGCTGCGTAATAGTGAAGTACTACAACTCCCAGCAGCCACGCATTAAAATGCAGACGGTCACAGTTAGCCCTAGGAAGGACCATTGGGGTTCTTGTAGACAGGATTCTACACTACCACTGTCCCTGCCTCACCAGTACTGCCCCTATACTCTGTATAATTGACTGCAGATTGAGAACGCTATAGCTGTAATAGCCTGCAGAGCCCGAGATGAAAAAAAATGTTTTGGTGCAAAACTGCTCCCAGCAGCCACAACAGTAATGCACACGGTCACATGTGGCCCTAAGAAGGACTGTTGAGGTTCTTGAAGACGCTAACACTATGCCTGAATGAGCAACAGCACCTTCCCTAATCTCTGCCAGCGTGTGTCTGAGGCGAGCCGCGGGCAGGACCGCTTTAAGTACTGGGCGGTCACTTGATCTCACCAGCTACTCACTGCAGGGGGGTGGGATAGGGCTGGAATGTCACAGGAGGAAGTTGTAATGCCTTCCCTGCATGTCTATTGGCCAGAAAATGGCGCTAAACATGTAGGGAAGGAAATGGAATTGACTCGAGTACTGCGTGGTGTTCGTCTCGAGTAACAAGCATCTCGAACACCCTAATACTCAAACGAGCATCAAGCTTGGACGAGTATGCTCGCTCATCTCTAGTCCTTATCTTATATCACTATATATCTCTTAGTACATAGACAACTTCAGAGACAAGTTGTTTTCGGGTATACTCGACGGTGTCTGTTATTGCGCAGTTTAAATTCATACAATATATAAATATATATCCATTAATTGGGTTTTGCTCCACTCTGCATTCTCATGCACCTGTCTAGCCCCCAAGCTCTATGCTCCTGGGAGGACCCAGAGTATAAATACATCCGCCCAGTTCTAGAGAAATCAGTGGGTGTTGTAGTTCTGGTCAGTGACAAAAGCAAGTAGAGTTCTGAAGGAATTAGTGCAGCGGTGACGGAGAGGTGAAGTTAATAGTGAGAAAGCAAGAAATGAGAAAGAATAAGAATTAAGCTATTTTCCACCTTCCAGCCCAACCCCCCCCCCCCCCCCTCATCCTCCATATCAGTATCTGGCACCATAGTAACGCCCAGACAACACGCCTGCTGTTTTGGCATCACACTGGATTCTGACTTCTCCCTCACCCTCCACATCCAATCTCTGCCTGCAACACAGAAATATCACTAAATTCCGTCCATTTCTCACCACGGACTCGTTAAAGACACTCACTGTCGCTCTCATCAATTACCGACTCAACTACTGAAACTCGCTACTCATCGGCCTTCCCTGCACCAGACTCTTCCCTCTCCAATCCATACTAAATGCAGCTAGACTCCTTTTCCTATCCAGCTGTTTCTCAGATGCCTCTGCACTATGCCAATCACTGCACTGGCTGCCCATCCATTACAGATCTAGATTCAAACTCCTTAACCTCACCCGCAAAGCTCTCTATGGTGCCGCACCACCGTACATCACTTCCCTTCTGTCCATACATCACCCAGCCTACACACTCCAATCTGCTTACACATTCACATTCACAACGACCATCTATTCCAAACCTGTTGCAGCAGTGCTGAGATCGCTGCCGGATTGACTAAGTCCCGTGTGGGTTTTCGACTTGGTTCTGCACCTTCTAGCTCAGTAGGTGTGACGTAATATAGTCACACCCGGGGGTGATTAGCTTGCTATTTACCTGGGCTGGGTACTGAGCTAAAGTGCTGTGAATTGCCAGTTGCTCGCTGTCTGAGCTGGTAGTAAGTGGCTCCCATGTACAGCATAGTCTCTGCTGTGAGGTGAACAGAGGTCAGTTCCGTGTGCTGCTGCTTCACTACCAGCTAAGTGTGGTGTTTCATTTGAGTTTCCTTTTGGGGGTTGCTTTGTTCCTTTATTTTGTTGGCCAAGTAGGGTTACTTAGGTCCCAGGAATGAATGCATGCCCACATCTATTGAAGCAATCAGTCTGCCGTGCGAGGCAGGGCCCTCTCCCTCATTGTCTTGTGTTTAGGGAAAGACTTCCCATTTATTTTGTGTTATTTATTTCAGTTGCTGCACTTTGGGCTATTATTGTGCATAATTGCAGGTGTTGGTCCAGCACGTCATTTGCAGACATAACAGAACCTCACATGCTCACCTTCAGGACCTCTCTAGAGCAGCAACGGACCTCTGGAATGCACTACGCCAAAACATCTGTACAATCCCTCCTCTGCGTGTGTGTGTATATATAATATACATACATATATATATACACATGCACACACAACAGAAATACTCATCTCTCCACCGCCACGCTGTTCCCCGCACTGCCGTTCTGGTCCTCCAGATGGTCTGTTTATTTCAGCTGCAACAGTCACGTGGTTGTTTACTCATGCGACTGCCGCAGCCAATGGGAGGCCCCCAGATGGTATATCATCAGTGACGTTCCATAAACCAGCTGAGGCTTCTACATTACAGGCAGACGTGACTGGTTTACAGGTAAATACGGGGCCAGAAGACCGTGAGGCATCATGAGTCAGATGCTGAGGTGCTAAACCACCGAAGCAGCACTTTGGATCCAAAGTGAGCATATTGTTAAAATATAGTTTTGTATGACAGAGAAAAAAATATATAAAAATGGAAATGCGCACACTCATAGTAGATGCTAGTGAAATAAATGTGCCTCCATGTTCTATCTTATGTGTAGCACTTTTGTAAGCAAGAAGCCATCTTCTCTGCCTCTTTTTCACTGTATTCATTTGTCCTATTCTGGGGGATTTATGGATATTAAATGGTTATTTTATAAGTCCTGAGTGAATCACTAAGGGTTTTGCTCCAGAAGATAGCTATTGTGAGATTTAGACTGGCTGACGAGTCAAACTGACATGTTTCTAACTGTTCAGATATGTTCCTAAACATTCTCTCTAAACAACTTATTGTTTAGATTTACTGCACCTGGTTGGCATTTTAGATGTAAAATTCCTTATCCTGCATATTCATATTTTGTTTATGTTTCTTTTGACCAGTGGTAATAACTGAATTATAATAGATTTTAGGTATTGTAATTGAATATGTGCCCCTATAAAACCTGATGCCTGTAAATCAACAGACAGATAACTTTGACCATATCAAGTCATGTGTGGTTTGATAAGTTATTTCCTGGCCCGTATATACTTCTAACCAATTTGAACCCCAGAGGCATATCATAGCAAAAATTATTTGCACCAACCTAGACAAACATATATAAACTTTATTAAGGAAACGAAGAATTGAAAACACAAAATCAAAACATGTCTTACTCACAGAGTAATTAATCTAAAGGCCACTTTATACAGAATGAACTGTTGGGCACATATGCCTGGCAGGTTGTCCGAGCAATAATCAAACCTGTGCTTTTCACAGGAACAAGCACTCAGTGAATGAAGGTAAAAGGCGATGGGGATTCACAATGAACAGGCAGTTGTTCCTAAGTGAACAACTACCTGTTTACATAGGCTGATCTTTGATTCAGTTTTCTGCATGCAGAAACTGAATGACAAATAAGAAATAAACTTACCATATTGCTCCATAAACTACTAAAATGGCCCGCCTCTACATGGGCGCTGGTTAGTCTCCTGCCTAACGTGTTTAGTGAGACAGCGGACTGCAGTCAGCTAAGTATCTGTTGCAGCCGCTCTGAGGCCTGCACCCTGCTTGCAAGCCAGGCCAGATTTTGGGTGTGCTCTTGCTCCTCCCAGAGCTGAGGGGTGTGTTCGTGGCAAGAGTGATGTCATTCAGCACCTGGTGCTGACTAGCTCAGCTGCTATTTAAACGGTGCTAGCATTGACCCCTGTGCTGGTCAATCACTTCAGTTCTATGTTGGACAGCGTCGGAGCAACACAGTGTGGTGGAAGCTCTCCATTATAAGCTAAGTTCTTTGCTGTTTGGTTTTGTTTTGTTTCTCCTTTTGTTTTGTGCTAGGGCTCCTAGATAGGGATTGGTCAGTGGCCCAGGCACGAGTGCAGGCTCGCACTTATCAGCGCGGTCGGTCTGCCGAGCAGGCAGGGCCCCCTCCCGGGCTAGGGGAGTATAGGGAGAGAATTCCCCCATTTATTTTGTGTTTTCTTTGCACGGTTGTGCCTTTCATTTATGTTATTGAGGTTGCACGTTCATTGGACGCAACAGTACATCTGTCTATAAATTCTGCGTGAGGCTTATTCACTTCTACTGTACTGTTACATACATTGCTATTTCCATTTGCATTAAACATCTTCCCTAGCCTCCATCTAGGGACAGATTCGGCACCTAGGTTCCTACTCTGGGGCCTCCCATATTGGAGTAATGTCGCTGCTATATTGGTTAGGGGTAGCGTTCCCATCCTGGTATATCTGTTGCTGTTACTTGCCCTATTTTGTGTTCCCCAAATTTTGGTGTTATAATACATGTCTATATTTGTACATTGCAGACATAGGTTACATCTAGATCTGACCTGTTGGGGAGGCTCTATACTTGAACCCTGCACGAACATAACAATAATGAACAGGGAGTGGTCCGGAGGAGCCCAACACTATATAAAAAAATTATCCACCCTTTTAAAACAGCTACAATTGGAGCCAACTCCAAATGCGACAATTTAACAGCTGTCAATCACTGCTTATGGGTCAGACTTGGCTCACAAGCCCACTGCATCCTTCCTGAGTGACCAATGACTGATAAATCTGTCATTGATTGATAAGTGGTTAAGTTTATGCACCATATATGTACGTCGTATGGTCCTGGGTTTTAAACTTACTGTAGCTAGACGAGTGCCTGGCTGTCAGAAACAGCTTTGTTGCATCTTTTCTGGCTCACATAAAACTCAATGAACAATATGTAGTGAACAGAGGAAGCGGCAGTGGCATTGCCTCTATGGGACCCAGTAAGTATATGACTGACAAGCGCTCCCGGCATGGCAGAGCTGCTGGATCTAAGCAGACCCAGCCATGTGATCAGGGGCGGAGCTTGTAACTAACTCACTCACAGACACAGAGCCTAGGTGATTGATCACATAAGGGTGTCATCATCACAGGCCCTGTAAGCACACGGCTGCTATCAGGCTCTGCGTGTTTTATGTTTTAGGACCTTTGATGACGTCACCATCATGTGATCAGGAGTAGAGCATGTAACTCACTCATGGACAGGTGGTCGTTAGTATTTTGACTTAACTTACCAGCCCACTCCATCCTTCCTGAGCGATCAATGACTGATAAATCCATCAATGGTTGATTAGAGGTTAAATGTATGCACCATATATGTACATCGTGTGGTCCTGGGTTTTAAACATACACCATTGTAAATGCAAACTTGCTTTAGCTAGACAGGTGCCTGGCTGTCAGAGACAGCTTTGTTGCATCTTTTCTGGCTCGTTTAAAATTTAATGAGCAATCAGCAGTGCCGTTGCCTCTATTGGACCCAGTAAGTACATGACTGACAAGCGCCCCCGACATGGCAGAGCTGCTGGATCTAAGCAGACCCAAAGCAGCTGTACTAGATGCAGATGGCATGACAGTGGGCTGGTTTTCCCCTTTAACTGGGGTTCCCATGGATGCCCTAATTATAGTGGAAAAACAGCTAAATAGAAATGTCTTTTATGATGTCATAGGGGAACATGTTAGGAAAACATATATAAAAATATTACTGATAAAAAAAAACCACACCACACCAATCTTGTAATGTAAGACTATACAAAGTATACATCAAAATGACCAAAACAATTAACCCATTCTCATAGTTTATTAACATTTGCAATTTACACTAACATAAAGAACTAAACAGAAAACATTTTTTTTTTTACTTTTCAGACATACTACCTCTAATAAAACATAAAAAGCTACCTTTTTTTAAAAAAAAAAGGTACTAAAAACAGACCTATGCATCATAAAAAAATATACAAAATGTATTTTTGTAACCCAAGAAAAGAAAATTATGGCAGTTAAATCACCCAGTGTGCTAAATCTCTAAAAAGTGTCAGGTCACAAAGGACCAAAACATTAAGAGGTTAATCCAGATCCAATGGGCCCTATGTTTTTCAAAGGGTGCCTGTACACGCAAGACTTCTCTGTAGCAAAATACAAATGGAGCTCCACTGATCACCGGCCAGCACCTGCACCCGGTAATTCAAACAACAGGATGAGTTCATATGCCCGCCAGCAATCAGCAGAGCTTCACCTGTGCTTTACCGCGGAGAAACCCTGCGTGTACGGGAACCCAAAGAGTAGCTTTTAATCATGTGGAATGGGACAAATCTTTGATTTAAGTTAATGAAGTCTCATTCCTCAGCCTTCTTATTGCCCTACACATCGGAAATAAAAAACATGGTCCGTAATACTGATCCTTATCAGATGACAGTTTTGTTTGCTCATAGAAGGAGAGAGTAAAAGGGGCGACTATTTGACCTCATTCACACTTTAATATGTGAATGCTCAATCAGCTTTAGTTGCCACATACAAGGGGTAAGGCGATGACTGACAACCATTCCCATCAGACTGGTGGCTATGTTTTACAGTTCTGCTCCTGATTGTGTGGGCGCAGTGGCGGTGTGTACTCAATCTGAGCATTATAATTGTTTGGCACAGGACCTTTGAGAAGTCCTGCCTGCACCGTCCTGTTATGCTATGGCTCCTGTAGGGGGTAAGTTATACATCAGAAGGCATCCCAAGAGTCTGATCACACATCGCGGAATAAATCCACACCAAAATCCACCTGATTTCCATAGTAAGATTAATTATAATGTATGAATAACTGCTGTGAAGATCTGTAGCATTTCCACAACAAATAGAGCATGCTGCGGATGTGAAAGTTTGCAGCTTGACTATCTTCACTGCTGATTTTTTTCCACTATAAGTGGATGGGATTTCTTAAATCTCCATTCTCTACACTGTATTATACGTTGGCGCAGAATTTCAGCTTGCATTCTACAGCTGAAATTAGGCAGGAACTACATTGTCTTTGAGTAGATATATAGATTTACATTAGCTACATATTCTGGTCCACAAAACAAGGATCAAAGTTAATATACGCTCATTTGAAAGCGGTCTGAGGCAGCAGATCCTACAATGAGGTTCCACGATTGTAATATTTACAATAATCTGAACATTAAAATGATTTCTCTCCTGTGTGAGTTCTCTGATGTTCAATTAGCAATAACTTCTTACTAAAACCTTTCTCACATTCAGGACATGGATATGACCTCCCCTGTGTGAGTTCTCTGATGTTGAGCAAGAGCTGATTTCGCACTAAAACATTTCCCACATTCAGGACATGAAAATGGCTTTTCCCCTGTGTGAATTATTAAATGATTTGCAAGAGTGGCTTTATTATAAAAACATTTCCCACATTCAGGACATAAAAATGGCTTCTCCCCTGTGTGAGTTTTCTGATGATTAACAACAGCTGACTTCTGGCTAAAACATCTCCCACATTCAGGACATGAAAATGGCTTCTCTCCTGTGTGAATTCTCTGATGTTTAATAAAATCTGATTTCTCACTAAAACATTTTCCACATTCAGGACATGAAAATGGCTTCTCACCTGTGTGAATTTTTAAATGACTTGTAAGAGTGCTTTTATGATTAAAACATTTCCCACATTCAGGACATGAAAATGGCTTCTCTCCTGTGTGAATTTTTAAATGAGACTTAAGATTTCCTTTCAGATGAAAACATTTCCCACATTCAGGACATGAAAATGGCTTCTCTCCTGTGTGAATTTTTAAATGATCCTCAAGATTTCCTTTCAGATAAAAACATTTCCCACATTCTGCACATGAAAATGCCTTCTCTCCTGTGTGAAATCTCTGATGTTTAACTAATTCTGATTTCCTACTAAAACATTTCCCACATTCTGCACATGAAAATGGCTTCTCCCCTGTGTGAGTTTTTAAATGATATGCAAGACTGCTTCTATGATTAAAACATTTCCCACATTCTGAACATGAAATTTGCTTTTCATCTTTGTCAGTTCTCCGGTGTGTAGAAAGATTTGATTTCTTTTTAAAATCTGAGCGACATGGACGTTTTTTCCCCCGTCTACGGCCAGTTATTTGTTTGCCAATCAGTGAAGAAGGTTTCCTGTCACTAGTGCCATCAGTAAGGGGTATTGAATTAGGTTGTGTGGTATTATCTTCTACTTCATTTAGAGATACGAGGTGTCCATGGTGGCCTCTACTCCAGTGTTCACCTGGAGTAAAAGAAATAATGATTTTTCCCCTATTTTTCTTTTTTTCAATTAACCAAATCAAGCTTTGTTGAAACAATAGCAAGGAAACATACTAAAATGGATAATACAAGAAAAACAGGATAACATATGATAAGTAAATCACTAGTAAATATATGAAAGACAGAAGACAAACAAAAACATCATAGTATTTGTAAATGCTTTGTAAAGATTACAGAATAGAATTTCTAGTAGAGATAGCTAAAATTTAAAGGAGGTTTCCAGTGAAATACTATTATTGACCTATCATCAGAAAAGGTCATCAATAGTTGATTGGCTGAGGTCCATCACTCAGGACTCTGGACGATATGCTGAGCGGGCGCATGCTGTCAGCTCTGCAAATACA
Source organism: Eleutherodactylus coqui (assembly GCF_035609145.1). Classification (NCBI taxonomy): domain Eukaryota; kingdom Metazoa; phylum Chordata; class Amphibia; order Anura; family Eleutherodactylidae; genus Eleutherodactylus; species Eleutherodactylus coqui. The sequence goes on from NC_089839.1 coordinate 28,179,741, forward strand.
CAGAGGTTGGAGCGGAAGCCTCAACACAGACCTCCATATAGTAGTATTGATTTCAATGGCAGCCATGCCTGCAGTTACAAGCACCATCGACTACACAGAGGTCGGCACGGAGGCTTCTGCTCCGACCTCTGTGTATTTGCAGCACAAGGTCATCAATATTATTTCACTGGAAAACCCCTTTAAATTTTAAAACATTTATTATTTTCGCATTGCAAGAATTATTATGCCAATCAAATGTAAGAAAAATGTAAAGCAGGGTATATATTCATTAGCATCCAAAATATACCTAGAAGGAGTTGTCAGAATGTCCCGGTGGCCATTCAGGGGTATGTGTATTTCAGTTTATTATTTTAATGCACCTAGGCCTATTGAATAGGAGTTGTCCGGTGAATGGATAACCCCTTTAATGACTTTTTCTATATTCTGTTCATTTGAGGAGGTGGGTTAACAAAAAAAATATCAATTGTGTTTCCTTTTTAAGATGTTCTTGATACCAAACTGTGTAGCACAAAGCATAATGCTGTTTCAATAACTCCCATGTAATGGAAATAGCATAGTGGCTGCACTACGCTGCTTCAATTATGCCCATTAACTTCAATAGCAGTTATAGTAACACCAAACTAGCTGGATGAGTAGCCAGACGTGGGTTTCTCATCTAACCGGGTAATGTGACAGCCCCTTTAGCCCTGTGATCATATCTATCAGAGATTTCTGGCATATCCTGGGAGTTTAAAATTGCATATTAAATGGGGCTTTCCGGCATTAAACTATTGATGACACATCCTCAGGATCAGTCATTAATAATTGATTAGTGGGGGATCAGCTGTATAGTGGTTGTGCCTGGTATTGCTGCTCCATTCCATTCACTTCAATGGGCTGGAGCTGCTCTCAGGCAATGTGATGAAAGAATGTGATGTCAATGGTCTCTTCAGTCAGGTGATCAGAAAAGATCCCAAGTGGGCAGACCCCCAGCAATCAACTATCTTGAGAATAGATCATCTATAGATTAGGAGAATGGAAGAATCATGAGTAAAGAAATATAAATTTAAGGGCTTCATATCTACCATAATCACACTTCGCTCACCACCTACTTCTCTTCTTGTTTCAAAGTCTGCAGTCTGGATTCTAATAAAACTGCCTTCCCAATAAATTCACAGCCTGCAGACAGTGCGAGTGTCGCCTAAAGACATGGAGTGTACCCCATAGGGTCCATATAACACAGGTTGAGGCAATAAATGGGTAATAGTAATGATCAGGTGGAAGATGATATTCTGAGCTTCCCATTAAAGGGGTTGTCCCGCAAAAGCAAGTGGGGTTAAACACTTCTGTATGGTCATATTAATGCACTTTGTAATATACATCGTGCATTAAATATTGCCATACAGAAGTTATATACTTACCCCCTCCGGTGTTGGCGTCCCCGTCTCCATGGCGCCGACCAAAGCCTTCTTCTGCCTCGATTAGACGCGCTTGCGCAGTCTGCCTCTTGGAGGGGCCGCTCTGGCGTGCTTGCGCCGCACAGGTCTTCTGCGCAGGTCTTACAGCCATACAGAAGTGTTTAACCCCACTTGCTTTTGCGGGACAACCCCTTTAATAGAATACATTCAAACAAGATTTATGAAAGGCTCTTACCGTTCACCGACACCGATATGGGTTTATCGAGTCCACTCATTGTTACGTTAGAACTTTCCTGCAAGAATCCCACAAAAAAAAGAGATGAGAAAAAAAAGACCCCTAATTTATCTTATGTCCATCAGTACTTTGTACTATCGGCGCTCCCCAGCCTTAACTGAATGAAACTGTGGACCACCGTTAAATCAAAACACTTCACCACGGACTCCTCTCCTGGGCACCAAAGGAGTGGGACGTGTCTTACAGAGATCCTGCACTGACTCCTGACCTCAGCGACATAGGAACTCCTTTGGTGCCCTGAAGCAGTTATAGGTGATTGATACCCCCATACTTGTCTTGGGGAAGCCCCAAATCACCGTCCTTGGAGGATCCGTAGAGGCACAGAAAACAGCAGACGCCGTGAGGACCAGGATACATCACTTCCCAAGACATTTTTAGCAGCGGAGGATCCCGGTAAGCCCCCATCTAACTGTGGCGCCCTGATTCGGAACCCCGCGACACAGCCACTGGCCCGCAGCGGCCTAGCGAAGTGCAAAGCCGTGGCGTAATTTCCAGTTGTCACACATGTGACGTAGCCCCCCCAGGACCCCAAAGGGGTTGAAGAGGACTGCGTGCCACTCTACAATCGGGAGGACCCCGCTTACCATTCTGGGCAAATCCACCATCTCCACACCGCTCCCCGGGTATGGCCTGGATGGTTCCGGAGCCTTGGTCTGAAGTTTCGGCCACCGTGGATGCTGCAGGGACACGGCCACTCCACTACCTCTGGCAAAGACCTTCGGTGACCTCGACTTGCCCGCTGCTCCCGCCCCAGACCCCTGCGACAAGGTCATTAATCCGCTGTGGCCTAGCGGTGCATAAAGCTGTGGCCTAGAGTTCAGGCTAATCTGCGTGTCGCCTGGCCACCTGGCACTCATTACCTGCTCCTGGGGGAAACCATCCCTGATACATTGGAGGATTCTGCCACCGTCGCCTCACCACTACCTGGGTGCGGCCAAGTTGGCTCCGGAGGCTTGGGGCCGCAACTGCTGTGGACACTGGGGGGGTCCAACCACTCCACGCCCTGGACCGTTTCTGGTGGCAAAGATTCTCTGGCAAACTACATCTGCCGCCGCTCCTGACACAAACACCTACAGTGCAACTACCTGCCCACTGAGGCCTAGTGACAGTCGGAGCCACGGCCTGGATTTATGACCACCCCACTCATCGCAGGAGCATCGCAGGAGCATCGCGGCTGCACTGGCTGGAATTGGAGGTAAGAGTCGGCGCAGGGGGTTCACATGGTCCACCAACACCAAGCACCCTGCAGCCAACTGCTGAGACCCATGGGAGTCGAGAGCCATAACACACAGCCTGGGTCACGTCTGTCCCCATTGCTGCCCTAACAATTGTTAGGACTGTTGACAAACTGGAGAAGAGAGGCTGTACCAATAGGAGCACAATATAGCAAGACAGTTTAAACCCCTATAAACCAACACCACTGTAAACCACGGGAGAAAATGCTGGCCATGATTCAATCTCTTAGAGTGCCACTAACATGGATGGCTACTGCATAATTATCAGATGAGAAGCCACATCACCGAAGGGACAACAGGTTTCGATAACGACTTATGGAACCCCCTGCGAGCCCTCCTTTTGCCATTTCCAGAGGACCGGTACCCCTTCTGTCCCACCCTGTACGGCTCAGATACAGACAGACTCTTCCCACTATGCAACTGCATACGAGACCCCACAACTTCTAGCCTCTTTTGCACTTCCTTCCACCCCCCCTGCAGTACATCGGTGGCGACATTAGTAGCAGGACAGACCGACGGGGTGGGAAGGGAAGTCAGACCTCGGGAACTGAGTGCGGTATCAACTGAGCAGAGAGGAAGAGGAGCAAGATGGCTATGGCAGGACGGTCCCCACTGGGTCAGCTCCCCAGTGGCCCAATCGAATTGGGGGTTGTGCAACGCCAGCCACGGCATCCCTAGTACCATGTCTACCAACATTTTCTCCATCACCAGGAACGATAGATCTTCTGAGTGGCGACCCCCCCACCGTGAGCTGTAACACTGGGATCCTCCATTGTACCAAGCCCGAACCAAGAGGGGTAGCATCAATGCTAGCAAAACGAATTGGCATCTTCAGCGCCACAAATTCAGCCATCAGGGGCTCAACGAGATGCATGCTTATCAGGTTAGGGGCTGCTCCGGAATCAATAAACGCCTGCCCTGGGCGGGAGAAGTTACGGAATCTAACCTGGCAGGGTACCAGAATTCTAGGACGTACCTGCCGTCCTAGGCGATCCTCCCTGCAATCGCCTAGGACTTGGAGTCTTTCTGCCGATTCAGACTGTGGACGCTGAGGCCTCAGGGGGCAGGTTATCACCCGATGTCCAGCTTTCCCGCAGTAGAGGCAGAGATGATGCAATAAACGAATCCGGCGTTGCTCCTTGGGGTCCAGCGGGTCCAGTTCCATAGGCTCGGGAACAGAGACTGGTACGGAAGAGGAGGGAACAGGACAAACGACCTCCCTGACTATGGGTCGGTCTATCTTGCTTCCCAGCTCTGAGCCTCCTATCTGCCTTCACCGCTAGCTCCATAGCCTCCTTTAAGGATCCGGGAATGGGATGGGAGATCAACAGTTCTTTAACCGCGTCCGAGAGGCCTTGCAGAAAAACGTCTTTCAGGGCGCTATCGTTCCATGCAGTATCACCCGCATGGCGTCTGAAATTGGAGCAATAATCCTCCACACAAAGCGACCCCTGATGCAGTGCCAGCAACTGCAAAACCGCCAACCCCACTCAGTCCGGTTCATCGAAGATACCCCCGAGTTCCTGAAAAAAGGAGTCCACCGACTGCAGGGAGGGGGAACCCTCGGGAATGGAAAAGGCCCAGGTCTGGGTAGAGCCCCACAGCAGGGACATTATAAGCCCGACCCTCTGGGCCTCCGAGCCGGAAGAACGGGGACGCATCCGAAAAAACAGGCGACACGCCTGTTGAACAACGAAAAACTTGTTCCTCTCCCCAGAGAATACCTCGGGAAGAGGGCACTTGGGTTCGGAAATGGTTGAGACGTCCCGCCCCTGCGACAACACCCACTGCTCCTGGGCCACCATGCGAGCTGATAAATCCCGGATCACAGGCACCAGGTCTTGCAGCTGGTTTGCGAGGGCGCTGATCGCCGCCATGGAAAAGAACAAAAAAACCCCCAGTTTTTAAGGGCCAGTTATTATGTTATGGCACTCTGCCCCCCGAGCGCCAGGTGGGGTGCCCTGATCTTCCCGCACCCAGCTGTCCCTGCCTACTTGCCTCAGCCCTGGCTAACCCCAGGCGGACAACTGGGCGGCGGTCCCTGCTCTGGCTAGGGACCTGGCGACTACCTAGATGGAACTTAGCTAAAGGGGGACAGAGTGCCGACAGAAGAGGCAGGTGGAACAGACCAACAGAACTACAAGGCAGAGTAAGGCTGGAGATGGAGCTCACAGGCAAACTGGAAGGATACTGAGTAGCAACTAGTGCTGACTGAGACAGACTAGACTAGAGGCTAACAGAACCAACAAGAACAAGACTGAGCAATAGGTAACTAGAAGGAGCTGACCGGCAACTAGGGACTGGCTGAGGGTAACTGCAGACAGACTGACTAGATGCAAGTAGAACCAATAACTGGCAATGAGCTCAATTCACTGCCAGTCTTTTAACTACAAGGCTCCGCCCATGGGCGGAGAGTGGGAGGAGGCAACTCCACCAACTGCTGTATAAGAAGAGCGGAGGAGTGCGGGCGGCACCCTACGGGTGGACACACCCACGCCGCCCCAAGCCACTGGGAGAACCCCGACACAGAGCTCCAGGCCGCCGGAGCCAACTCTGTAGTGACGCGCGCCGACTGCGGGACCCCGTGCCACCCTGCATGGTAACAGCTATTGAGTCTAGATGCCGAGAAAGCTTTTGATAAAAATATGATACTGGGTGGCGTAGCTTTGGACAGACATATGTAAATTATAAAACATGATACGTGTACATACAAATGCCACCAGTAGCCTCACAGTTAATTGCCTTAATACCCCAACCATTGACTTATTTAGAGGGGCCCGTCAAGGCTGCCCCCTCTCCCCATTACTTTTTAATTCATCCATAGACCCATTGCTCAGGCACTTAATAAATACCCCACTCTTTAATGGAGCCTGCTATGCTGATTTGGAAATTAAGGGGGAAGCATTTGCAAACAGCATATTTTTAATAGTCAGCAGCCCAAAAGAGACACTGACGCCCTTATTACAAGGAATCGAGAAAATTGGAGAGCTCTCTGGCTATACCTTAAATTGAGACAAAACGGAAGCGCTACTATTAAAAGGACTGGCTAAACTTTTGTGGATGGCCCAATACCCCTTCCATTGGGAAAAGCATTCCATACAGAATCTGGGAATAAAGGTCACAAGATGCCCTTCTAAATTATATAAAACAAACATTGAACCCTATATTACAAAAATTGAAAATGACTCTAAATTTATGAAGAACTTTGCGGTGTCCTTTTTGGGAAGAGCTAATCTTTTAAAACTGACAGAATTTTCTCGTCTGCTATACATCCTACATTCTCTGCCCAGATTTTTAAAACTAAAAGACATAAAAAAGATCAATTATTTATACAGAAACTTCGTTTGGGGTGGGAAAAGACGGTGCATAGCTCTTAAAACATTACAATAACATAAAGTCAATGGTGGAATCAATCTCCCTCATATAAGGGACTACAATCTAGCAGTACAGGCTCGCATTATTCATGATTGGATATATTCCCAGACGAATTTTACAAACAAACTGCTCGAGCAGAAAATGTCTGGCCCAATACAGTTACAAAATATCCTTCACCTCCCTACGCAGAAGTACCAGAGACTGAAGCGTAACCCCCCAATACTTGTGGCTTGGAAGACGTGGGACAAACTACATCGCGACAGTCATGCATCCCCACATATATCCCCACAACTATCTTTTATTAACAACCCCAACTTTCAGCACAATAACCCACACAACATATTCTAAGATTGGTGGGCTCTTTGCTATACCCGGCGATATTGAAAGTATTCTATACTAACGGAGATACTCTTATTTTCCATGATCCGAGGAAAGCGGAACAAGTACTTTTCTCCCCAAGAGCAAAAAAAACACCGGAAAAGCAGAAGAACCACGCAAGCCCGACGACAGATGAAAGTAGCCACGGACAAGCAGACAAACTAAACCAGCCGTCCTCACCAGAAGCATTGACAACAACAAGAGACCTCCTACGCAAGAACACTGCAACGCCGGACTCCCCACCCTGAGACCGTCAGCCGTGAGTACGGATACACACGAGAGACACTTCAGAGACATTTCAAAAACAGAGAGTCTTCAAGCTAGATTGTTTGACAGAGTAAATCTTAAGCGGTTTACAGACAGAATGCTATTGTGATAGACATGATGATTAGTTAGTATAAAATGTCTATCGATTTGTACTAAACTAGACGTATTATGTGTGTTTTGTGACTTCAGCCTAATGTGGAACTCTGCTGCATAAGGAAAGAGTTAAATCACAGTGTTATGTTACTGCTTATGTGTTCATCTTGAGTGTTTTCCCAGTCCTCCCCATCCCCCACACAGGATCTTCTTCAACAAAGAGATATCTACTTTCACTTTCAGTTTTAAGCACATGTTTGTAAGACAAAGACTTGCTTATACATTGGACTTGAGAGAAGGTGGGCAGGAAGGAGGGGGGATTCTATATGATCCGACAAATGAGAATCCTATATGTTACTGATGTAATTTGTTGCACGCCCATTTTATGCTTTACAATAAAAGGGGCTGTCTGGGTGTTTCTGACCAGAGAGCCATTTTGGATATGAGACTGATTGCTTGTGTCTAATCTGCTCGATGATGTGTGCACACTATACAATTCGGAAGCTACAAAATACCCCGAAACCTGCTGGAGAAAACCATAATCCAGATCACTATAGTTAAAAATGTTATAAAATGTAACGGAGCAAGACAATAGAAAATGCTGGAGCGGAAGGAAAGAATACATTTATGTATGCATATATTTGAATGAAACTGTTTTCGTTCCATTCCACTATGTGACCCACGTAGGAGCAAGGAATGGGAATAAGGAAAAGCACAGCCGACAATACACGGCTGCAAGTACATCTTGCCCGTGAAAACTGTTCACAAAGTGGAATTGAAGGAAGTCAACTAATGCCCTCTCCCTAGGGAGGTACGCAAGGCGTCATACCCTAAGGGAGAAAGCATAATATTCCTTCCCTGGTGCCCGACTAACTGCTATCCCAACACTAATTATCGGATGCAGAGGGAAGAGTACCAGAGAGAAGGAAAAGGTTAACCCCAGTTAAAAGTTAAAGTTTATAAGTAAGGACTCGTTGACGTAGCCAGGTGAGACCAGACCACGTAACAATTAGATAGAAACACAAAACATCATAAAAATGAAAATTATAACGTGGAATGTTAAGGGTCTAAGATCGCCACACAAACGAACGGCAGTCCTCCGACATCTCAAAAGACTTAAAGCAGATATAGCACTACTCCAAGAAACCCACTTAAACAAAGAAGACTTTTTCCGCATGCGAAAGCTTTGGGTAGGGGAAGTATATGGATCACCATCAGTGCAATCAAAAGCAGGGGTGCTGATCCTTATTAGAAATGGCTTAAACCTTGAGGTACAGGATCAATGGAGTGACACAGAGGGGAGGATTGTAAACCTACATATAAAAATAGGATCGGAGAAATTTAGTATTTACAGTGTGTACGGACCGAACTCAAACAATAAACAATTCCTAACAAAACTATCCGACAGATTACTTACAGACACAGAGCCCCATAAAGTAGTGGGGGGGGGGACTTTAACGCGACAATCAAAGCATCAGAAGACCGCCGCAACCAGACCAATAAGGGAGATAAGAACAGACACCAAGACACCAATTTAATGAACTTTACACAGAACGTCAGGCTCAAAGATATATGGAGGGAAATTAATCCAGAGGAACGCGAATATACTCACTTCTCACACGCACACACTTCATGGTCTAGAATAGACTATATACTCACAACACCTCAGCTAGTTTCTAGAACATCTAACATCACCATAGGAGAAATGATAATTTCAGACCACGCTCCTGTAATATGGTCCCTAAACGAACAAACACTAAGGGGAACGGACTACATATGGAGATTCCCAACATTTCTGATAGAAGATTAAACCTTTTGTGCATTTCTTAGAGGATGGTGGCTGGAATATATATCCGATAATGAACCACATACGAGTAACCCCCAACTGCTTTGGGATGCGGCCAAAGCAGTAATCAGAGGCAGAATAATAACTTACGTAATCGCTCTTAAAAAGAAAATCAAGGATAAAATAAATAACTACAGCAAACAACTACGAGAAACATACACCCAATTTCAAGAGAAACCAAGTGAAAGTAACAAGGAAAAATGGAAGTTAGCAAAAGAATCCTATGAGACATGGCTCCATAAAAGAGAACAAATATTATACACACGAAAAGAGGCAAAGTTATTCAAATATGGAAACAAAGCAGGGAAAATAATGGCTAATCTGGCAAGGGGTCCATCCCATAGGAACAATATAGTGGGCCTAAAAGACAATTCAGGGAAAACACAAAATCACCCACAAAAAATTAACCAACTATTCTTCGACTTCTACTCCAAACTCTACTTCCACACGCAGACAGACAAGGACCCAGAATTAGACAAGTTTATAAACATAAACTGGCCCACAGTGTCAGAAGACCAAAAAACAGAACTGAACGCACCCATAACCATAGCGGAAATTAAGGATAGTATATCGAAATTAGGAAACAACAAAGCCCCTGGCCCAGACGGCTACACAGGAGAATTTTTCAAAGTACTAAAAGACCAGACTGCCCCAATATTGGAATCTTTATTTAACGGATACATGAAAGACAGCCCCATACCCTCAGAAATGAATACAGTGCATATGAAATTACTGCCCAAACCGGGAAAAGACCCAACAGATGTAAAATCATATAGACCAATATCTCTAATCAATACAGACCTGAAGCTGATGGCCAAAATTATGGCCGACCGCCTGGCCGGACTTATGCCCCAATTAATCTCTCCACTACAAGCTGGCTTCACAAAAGGACGATCAGCCATAACTAACATATGGAAAATACTGACAATACTGGACGAAATTAAAATACACCCGATGCTTCATCCCTCACCAGCCTTCCTAGCAATAGATGCAGAGAAGGCTTTTGATAACGTACTATGGCCTTGGCTAAAGGCAGTAATGAACAAAATGAAGTTTGGGGGCCCCTTCTGCACATACCTATGGAATCTATATTCCACACCGCAAGCACAAGTATACACACCAGGCTTCTTATCACAAAAATTCCCTCTTCAAAAAGGCACCAGGCAAGGGTGCCCCTTATCCCCACTCCTATTTAATTTGGCAATAGAACCCCTAGCAAGAACCTTAGAAAGCTCCACAGAGATCGAAGGGATCAAAATTGGGAACAAAACAATTAAAACCATGCTATTCGCAGACGATATACTGATAGCGCTAGGGAGTCCACGCACAGACTTACACAAAGTCTTCAACATACTGAAAACATTTGAGAAAAAATCAGGATTCAAAGCCAACACCACAAAATGCGACATAATAGATATCTCACCATGAGGCAAACTGACAGACTCAACCTTCAAAGACCACCCAGTAAACATAGTCAAAAATAGTATCAAATATTTGGGGATACATATAGGAAAAAGACCAGAATCAATATACTCATTAAATTACCCCCCTCTGATAACCAAAATAGTTAAGGAACTAGACAAATGGAGCAACTTACCACTCTCCCTACTAGGCAGATCCCATCTAATCAAAATGATAAGCTTCCCAAGAATGTTATACCCATTACAAACAATTCCCCTCCTACTACAAAGACGTGACCTGGAAAAACTCCACAAAGCATTCACGACCTTTTTGTGGTCAAGACAAAGACCACGCATCGCACTTAAAAAATTAATGCTCCCCAAAAGTGAGGGAGGCTTAAACTTCCCTGACATTAGACTATATAACAGCAAGCATTATGAGACACTCCTTGGATTGGCTAAAAGGAACTAGCAACTTTTCCAACTACGACTTTGAAGCAGAGCTATTCGCCCCATGGAGCCTAAATGCGCTTCTACATACCAGCTTCTCCAAACTCCCAATAGAAAGCAAACATTCGGTCATGGCCAAAGACACCATAGCAGCGTGGAAGATAACCCGTAAACTATATGACTTGCCATTTAAAATATCCAAACACATGGAACTATGGAGACACCCCGAATTTAAAGAAGGCAGGGAGAATAAAATGTTTAAAAGATGGCAGCACAACAGCATCCTAAATACCCAGCAACTTATGCACCCGGACGCCCCAAGGTATAAAAACTTCAAGGAACTGAGCGAGGAGTATAACCTACCGTCAACGCATTTTCTTCCATATGCACAGGTGAAAAACTTTCTACGAAGTAGACTAACAGATGTTTCAAAAGAAGCAATTACTAACCCCATAGACACTCTTGCCAACAACCGCGCACATAGAAACTCAATTTCTACATTATACACTAGAATCAGAGAAGCAGGGGGAAAAGACAGGGGCCAGAGCATATTTAAATCATGGACTCGCGAACTGCAAGACCCCGACGTACAAGAGGGAATAGTTGAAGGCTGGAACTTAGTAAGAAAAGCGATACTAAACGAAAGGTGGAGGGAAACCTATTTTAAACTAATACACAGGGCAATATACGGATTTGACAAACCCCAGAACCCCAACGGTCCGACAAGATTGCAGGCATGCCCGAGATGTGCGGCACCCAAGTCTAACTTCCTACATGGCATTTGGCACTGTCCCAAAATTAAAATGTTCTGGGCAGAAATCCAAAAACTGATACAAGACGTAAGCGGGCAACCCCAACCTCTACAACTTACACCATAAACATTCATACTACATATACTACCAGACCAGACAACAAAAAAAACTGCAATAACCCACACCATACTCCTGATTAGCAAAAGATGCTTACTCAACAACTGGCTACAAAACGACCCACCGGGGGTAGGAGAGGTCATACAGCAAATAAAACACCTTAGAATGGAAAGAATCGAAATAGAACACAAGGTTGAATCTCAAGCGAAAAAGTTCTTTGAGAAATAAAGGGAATGCATAGAGAAATTCCTCGACCCCAACGAAGTTAAGGAATGCATGATGCAATTCACTAACACCACTTGGTATTACAGCCAGAAAGATAGGAACAGATTGGGAGTATTGGAGATGTCGTAGGAGAAACCAACTACAAAAGACCTAGATTAGAGAAAAATAAGTGTCACGGAAATTGAGACACCGTCAACGAGTCCCAACAGTTCAAACAGTTCAATAAATTCAATATTCCAATATATTAATGTTTAACCCCTTACTGACGGAGCTTTTTTGCTCTTTTCCATTTTTGTTTTTTCCTACTCCCTTTTAAAAAATCGTAGCTCCTTTATTTATCCATCGAAGTCGCTGTATGAGGGCTTGTTCTTGTTTTTTGCGGGACGAGTTGTATTTTTCAATGGCACTATTTATTGTACCATATAATTTACTGAAAAACTTTTAAAAAATTCTTAGCGGAGAGAAATGGAAAAAAAACGACATTCCACCATCTTTCGGTGCGTCCTGTTTCTACAGCACACAAATTGCAACAAAAACGACCTGATATTTTTATTCTATGGGTCAGTACGATTACTACGATACCAAACTTGTATATTATTTTTTTGCTGTAGTACTTTTATTTTTTTTTAAGATATTTAATTTTTTTCAATTATTTTCTGCGGTCATTTTGTGCGCGCGATAACTTTTTTATGTTTCCGTCGACGTAGTTGAGCAAGGGCTCATTTTTTGCGGGATGTCCTGAAGTTTCCGATAGTATCAATTTGGAATACATACGACTTTTTGATCACTTTTTATTGCGTTTTTTCTGGGAGACAGGGTAACTAAAAAAGTGTATTTCTGGCGTTCTTTATTTTTTTTTTCACACGACGTTCACCGTGCGGGAAAAATAATGCACTACTTTGATAGTTCGGACTTTTACGGCCGCGGCGATATCAAATACATATTTTTATTTTATGATTTTGATTTTTTAATAATTGATATGGCAAAAGGGGGGTGATTTAAACTTTTATAACTTTTTTTTTTAACAATTAAAAAAACTTTATTGATTTTTTTTTTACATTACTTTGAAGTCCCCCTGGGGGACTTTAACATGCGATGCTTTGATCGCTCCTGCAGTATGACGTAATGCTATAGCATTACGTCATACTGCTTTTTTACAGGCAGTCTATGAAGCCACCCTGTGTGGATGGCTTGATAGGCAGACTGCTAAGGCAGCCCTGGGGCCATTCATTAGGCCCCCGGTTGCCATGACACCTGCACGGCTCCCCCAATCTCACCGCGGGGGGGCCGTGCGGGACCCCCGAACAGCGTTCGGGCGATTTAAATGCCGCTGTCAGCATTGACAGCGGCATTTAAAGGGTTAATAGCCGCGATCGGCCGTACGCAGCTATTGCCCGCGGGTGTCAGCTGTAATAAACAGCTGATGCCCGCGCTGTATGGAGGGAGATAGCGGCGCTACCTCCCTCCATACACGTCCTGCAACAGCAGGACGTAGTTTCCCGATGGGGCGGTCGTTAAGGGGTTAAAGGTTTTTTGTTGAATAAAAAGTAAAGATAAGAGAGAGGAGATGATAAAGAAAAAAGGAAAAGATTATACATGGGATAAGATAACTTCGAACCATCAGCAAGAATACAAAACAGAATATGCACAAAAACCTTTTTGTTGTATGGAAATAAGTTTATTTGAAAAATTTTCTTTGGATAAGTTATCACTGCAAAGATAGAGAAAATAGAAATGTACACCCATGTATGTAATCTATGAAAATGCAATAAAAAGAGTTTACAAAAAAAAGATTGGTGGGCTTGAGGGATTGACTCGATAGACAAACTGCTAAAAAAACACCTTCTGTCACATGAGGAAATGAAACAGAAGTTCCCTGAGCTGTGAGTTCTGCTATTTTCATATTTACAGGCTAGGCCCTATATCCAGGAACTCTTGCCGCAACCTCAGGAGATTGACTGGACACAGACAGGTGTCACATGGACTTCTAGGACGGTCTAGGAGCAGGATGATATTGACCTACCGGATGGAAAATGGTCTCTGGACGACCATTGATCATGGAATCGGTGTTGTTGGCTTACAAATATTTGCCCTCGTCCAAGTTCCTGGAGATGAGACTACAGGTCGTCCACAGGTCTTATCTAACCCCTGCAAGAGGGCATCACATGGGAATCTACCCCACCTCAAATTGTTTTAACCCTTTCCAATCCAATTTGTATCCTGGTTTTCCCACGGGGCTTACTCTTTTTCTGCGGTTATACAATGGCGCTGTACGCTGGCTAAAGCCAGTACTGCATGAGGTGACACGTTGGATAGGCTCCGACAGCAGAGAGGCTGGCAATATACAGTAAGAGAACCCCGATGGAGGTCTTCCAACATCGGAGCTGTACAGCCTTAAATCATAATGTCTTCAGACGTCAGACAGTGGATTGGAAAGGGTTAAATGCAAAGCACCAAATGCCAATTTATTCCACAGTTTATGAACATGTTCCCAGATCAAGACTTTCTGGTCTCTAATTTGTGAGTATACCACTGTACATTTGATGAACTTCTGTCCACAATTTTGGAATATCTGGACCCAAAAAGATACCATTGCTCAAAAGGAGCCCGCAAGCTATAGCACTTCGTGGCGGCATCGGGACTGAAGGCTATCTTGCAGATGTGGATACAGCCGACAGCCCCTCCCTTTAAACTGTTCCTGGACAAACTAACATAATTGTTTCAAATGGACTGGGCTGAAACGTCGCTTTTCAAAGAAAAAATGGTGCAGTCTTTCTTTGTGACTTGGGGGAGCTTTGTCCAGCCGCTGCCGCGAAGAATAAGAGGAAGACTAAGGAATTGTTTCTATTACACTTCTTAGTTCCAGGAACAAATAGCATCGAGGAATCCCCCCCTTTAAGGTGTTTTACTTGCCGTGCTGTTCCCGTGTGGGGGAAGGGGTCTGTACACGTTCTGATATGTAGCCGGGGGTCTGTTCCATACGTATAAATGTGGTGATAATAACTTAGGAAAACAGACACATATTATTTGATTTTTTCTTTTTTTGTAGCAGGTCCAGGTTTTTTTTTTTTAACTCTTTTTGCTTTTGTTTCTCCTTTGTATTATTCCTACATATTATCTTGCTCCTATTTTTTTATTGTTTCTTTTTTGCTTCTTTTATTAGTCTCTGGTTGACAGTTTATAAAATGAGAAACTATATAATCGGGACTGTGTCCACCTAAACCTCTGCTGATCGGCAGTCAAAGATTGCTTCATGCTGTATCAACATATGTACTGGTCCAGCTATTAGACCTTAGAGTTGTTAAAGATGTCTGAATCATGGTTATGATGCTGGATATGTGTCTCAATTGATTAATAAAAACATTTTAAAAAAAGAACTATTTCAGCACAATGGAAACTTGAGCGATACTCCCAGTGGTATGTGGAACTATCTTATGTCCATCTGTGCACTATCAGTGCTCCCCAGCCTCAACTAAATGAAACTGTGGACCACAATAAAATTAAAACACTTCACCAAAATGGAAACTTGAACGGTACTTCCCCCCAAATGGTCCTGGGATGTGGACCTACCAGTTAAAAAAAATACATTCTCATCCAGGAGAAGGAAGAATATCCACTCAAGGAAATGGAAACTAACCTACACTGACGTGCCAAAAACATTGAGACAGGCACCAATATCCTGTAAGATGCCCTATAGCCTTGTAAAGTGTAGTAACTAGATTGGCATCAATTTCACAAGTGGACAGTCAAGGTGTAAAGGAATATTGAGTGCCGACTGGATAGCTACCCATAGCTCTAGGACATTTGTAGGTGCTGGGTCTCTGTTGTAAATGGATCTCTCCACCACATTCCATAAATGCTTGACTAGTCTCATGTCATTCCTAGGAACTCTTCAGAATGCTCTGCGAACCAATTTTGGACAACTTGTGTCCAAAGACATAGTGCATTATCTGGCTGGAATGTCACATCATTGTGGGGGGTCCATGTAGACCATGATGGGCTGCAAATGGTCACTAAGCAGTAAAACATAGCAGGCACTCGTGAATAATATGTTTAGGCAGATCAGTGGACCCAACCCCTACAATGAAAACAGCCCCACAGCAGCATAGAACAACCACTAGCCTGCACAGTGCCTTGCTGACAACTGGAGTTCAAGGGGTCTATACAACACATGGATCCTACCATGAGCCCGAAACAATTGGTACCATGACTCATTGGACAATGCCACATGTTGCCAGTCCTTTAGGGTCCATCTAGCAACCTCAAGAAACCAGATGAGGTACTCTCTCCAGTGTTGTCTTCTGCTACCATTTCCAATGGAAGCTAAAGAACGCTGCATTAACCTATAAGATATGTGTGTAGGGCCTTAAAACACTAGAAACCATTTGCAGCTGCTATCACTGAGAGCCCACAATAACCAGATGACAGAGAGCACACAGTATACTACACTGCTGCCGGAGAAGATTAGTAGAAAGCTTCATTACATCTGTCTGTAGAGGATTTACAGAAATCTCAGCTTCATCTACCTGATGATCCAGTGGGACATGTTCCTCTTCCTCTGGACAATCCTGGGAATATAGAGGACTGGGACATCTCTCTGGGGGATTTCTCTGACTGGATCCATCTATAGGAAATAACCAGAGAGACTAAATACATTATATATCTGATGATCAGATGATGGCAAGACTAGCCGACCCTCAAAACGGTCCTCTATAATCAATGAAGGTCTCCTCTTACCCGGTGATGTGAGGGGCTGATGATCCTCCATCATGACGTCCTTGTACAGATCCTTGTGTCCTTCTAAATACTCCCACTCCTCCATGGAGAAATAGACAGTGACGTCCTGACACCTTATAGGAACCTGACACACACAATATACAGTCATCCTTCAGACTCCTTTCTTGGCTGTATTATATAATGCCCCCCATTCCCAACAGCGCTCACCTCTCCAGTCAGCAGCTTAGTGATCCTATGCGTAAGTTCTAGGATCTTCTGCTCATGTATCAGTGAATGAGGTGAATGCTCAGTGATGGGGCTCTGGGTCCGGCTCCGTCCTCCTGACACACGAGGGGTCACACACTCACCAGACCACTTCTTCACTACCGTGTAATCCTGTGGATGGTGAGACACTGATCACTACATGGAGGCTAAGAATCCTTCACCTTTCCCGTCATTCCCCTGTTTATTACTAGAGAGAAGAGTGACATCCTGTGAAGCTCTCACCTTCCCAGTTATCCAGTAGATAATCTCCAGGGTGAGGTCTAATATTCGGGCAGCCATGTGCTCTCTGTCCTTCTCCATCCTTGGTGGGTCATTGATGGAAAGGACCATCGTCTTTATCTGTGAGAGTCTTGTGCCTAAGGAACCTGAAGGGGACAAGAGCATCTTCCATGAAGGGTCTTATTACTAGGGGATTATAGAGGATTAGTGACAGCATACAATGGAGGTGATTTAGCTATAAAGGAGTGTTATATAATATTATGATCAATAATCTGGTATATATTAATCAGCCGCCCCTGCTATATAGTGAGTACAGAGCCACACAGTATATACATTATTGTTATGGAAATCATCAGAGGGATTTTATAGTGTTTCATTGCCTGGTCCAAATTATATGAGAAGTGTGTACACAGATCCCCGACACATGACACGGCCTGTATCATCCGACAATGAAGCTCTTCTGAGTTTATTTCAAAGCAGACAATGTACATATGTTCACTTACGAATGGTCAGAAATACATGCCCCCTGTAATCATAAGAACTCATGATTGGCTCTGGGTGCTAACGGTTTAACATCTGTTACTTAACACCTCAAGGCGTGTCACTCTAAACACGTAATTCCCAGGAATAGAAACTTAGTTCTGTACAAACTGTCCTAGCAGTGGAGGATTAGAAACCGTTATCTCTAGACATTCCTAAACCGTGACAGGATATAGAGAGAATATGAGCCTGTCCACATACCAGTGTACAACATGAACTGCATTAACCATTTAGACGCTGGTTATCAATTTTTTTGTACATATTTTATGCACTCTTTTTCTCTGGTTGACCATTACTAGTGGGGCCACTGGAGGGGACACTAGTACTACTGGGGTCGATATAGGGGACACTATGACTAATGACACCACTGCAGGGGTCACGATTACTACTGGGGCCAGTAAATGGGACACTATTACTACTGAGACCACTGTGGGGGTCACTACTATTACTACTGTGGCTTCTGTGTGGGACAGTATTACTACTGAGGTGACTGCAGGGTGGTCACTATTATTTCTGGGACTCTTATAGGGGACATTATTACTACTGAGGCCACTCTGCTTGTGGCAGCATACCTCAAACTGACTTAGGGTATGTTTATATGTGGCGAAAATGCTGCAAAATGTCCACAGCAGAAGTTTCCGCCGCAAATTCTGCAGCATTTCTGCATCCAAAAAGAAGGTAAAACGTGTACCACTGGTGCGGATTTTGATTGGAAATCAGCCGAGTACTGGCAACAGATTTCTTACAATGCAGCGCTTCCTTCACCTCCTCCGAAGGCTTCCCACTGTGAGCGCTTCCCGGCTTCTACTTCCCAGTGGCCTGGTCAGATGAGGCCACTACACAGGGGTCAGAGCAGCAGCTTTTGCACTTTTGCACTTAGAATTGCACTTTTGCACTTACTTTTGCACTTAGAATTGAATAATCAAGTTGAGACCCCTTTACTTTTCCTATATAGCAGCTATAGAATGGCTGTGCCTAAATTCAACTTTGTACGGCACCAGGAAGTTAGAGAATTAGATTTGGTACATTACATAAAGGTGCACTTACTTTTGCAATTAGCATTGAATAATCAAGTTGTCACCCCTTTACTTTTCCTATTTAGGACCTAAAGAATGCTCCTGCCAAATTTCATGTTTGTACGTCATCGGGAAGTGAGAGAATTAATAGCGAGTCAGGTTGGGCCTTTCACTTTTTTATATAATTTCTATAAAACTATATCATGTCGGCCTCAGATACAGTGACTCAGCTCTCGAATTCCTCTAAATAAGGCAGTAACCATATAATAGTTATAATAGTCAGATGCACAGTGATGGTGATTACAGTGCAGTTACCTCCAGTGATCATAGGTGATGTCTTCTCTGACTGCAATAGTCAGCTTTTGCTGTTCTTTTCTATTTTAGTCCAAACTGACATGAAGACTTCTTCCAGCCACAACTCATCTCTGCAGACTCTTCCAATTCTCCTGCTATCCTAATGCCCTTCTAAGTGCCCCCAATAGTATTAGTGCTTCCTCAGGGCTCTTTTCAATGAGCGTAGGCATTTTTACATTCATTTGCCACACCGTAAAAATGTGTGAACGGGCGCACAAATCGAATGCTTGTGTGATTGGGGCAAAAGGAGGGGGCAACTACTGGAGCACTGTTACTATTGGGACCACTTCTGGGGGCACTATTATAACTGGTGGGCACGGTTACTATTGGGGCATTATTACTATTGAGGCCAACACTCGGAGGATTGTTGCTATTGAGGACATTACTGGGAGCACTGTTACTATTGGGACCACTTCTGGGGCACTGTTATAATTGGGGGCACTGTTACTATTGGGGCCACTGTTACTATTGAGCACATTTTAAAGGGCACTATCAGTACATCGCCTCCCTACTGTCAGTATACCACCCAACGCGCTCACTCCGATCGGATAACACTCTCAGACTAAACACCCCTGTAATACAAACCTCTCATGCTCGCCTACAGGACTTCACCAGAGCAGCACCCATCCTCTGGAACACTCTACCCCAAGGCATCCGGACAATTCCCGATGCACGAAATTTCAGACGTGCCTTAAAAACGCACCTCTTCAGGGAAGCATACCAAATCTCCTGACCTAGTCCCTTGCCCTTCCTATGGTGCTCCACCCTGTTTGCCTTCTGATAAATGATCTGTACATAAAATTTCCTATTGCCTGTGTTCCCCACCCCCTGCACCTCCTGTACCACCCTCAACCCATTTGTGTCTAACCCAATGTATCTCACATTGTAATTGTTGCAATTGTTGTTTTGTTTTGCATTTATCCATGCCTGAAAGCGCTGCGGAATAAGTTGGCGCTATACAAATAAAGATTATTATTATTTATTATTATTATTACTGGGGCCACTGTTACTATTGGGAGGACTGAGGGAGACACTATTACTAGTTGCAACCACTAAAATAGCGGTTAGGGACCAATGGGAGTAGGTCAGTTCCTTATTCACTTGAAGTTTATTGTAGCTGATGCATTTAGATTACCTGCAGCCATTATCTGTTTATAACGAGTATTTACAACCCCCTGTAGGATGGGTCGGTCCCTGCAGGTCTCCAGACTTGGACTCCTCCTTAATTAATCCCACCAGGCGTTGAGGTTTCCCATTATCAAACAAATTAGGGTCTATGTGCCCAAAAACTTTACCCTCGTCCCACTCTCTACCCTAGGGCACTTCTTGATTAAAAAGAATCCGAAAATATAATACATGTGGTTAAGTGCTCTTATAACTTCTTTATACAGAAAAAATGTGTTCAACGTGTGAGTTACATGTTATTTAAGCTGTAAAATCAGAAACAGAAACTCGTATTGTTAAGCGTTCATTTTCCTGCATGCTATAATCACAATGTAATGTACCTAAGTGTTGACTAATAAAGAAAGAATGTTTAAAAAAAAATTTAAAAAAATTGTTGATTGGCTGAGGTCCATCGCTCAGGACCCCGACTGATTAGCTGAGCGGGCACATGCTGTCAGCTCTGCAAATACACAGAGGTTGGAGTGGAAGCCTCCACACCGACCTCCATATAGTGGTCAGCGCTTGTAACTGCAGCCACAGCATGCCTGCAGTTGAAAGCATCGGCCACTACACAGAGGTCAGCGAGGAGGCTTCCGCTCCGACCTCTGTGTATTTGCAGCACTGACAGCATGCGCTCGCTCAGCTAATCGGTCAGGGTCCTGAGCGATGGACCCCGGCCAATCAACTATTGATGACCTATCCTGATGGCCATTCAGGGGTATGTATATTTCAGTTTATTATTTCAATGCAGCTAGGCCTATTGAATAGGAGTTGTCTGGTAAATGGATAACCCCTTTAATCACTTTTTCTATATTCTGTTCATTTTAGCAGGTGGTTAACAAAAACTAATTGTTTTTCCCTCTTTAAGATGTTCTTGATACCAAACCGTGTAGCACAGAGCATAATACTGTTTCAATAACTCCCATGCAATGGAAATAGCATAGTAGCTGTGCTACACTATTTCAATAATGCCCATTCACTTCAATCTTACTTATGGTAACACCCAACTAGAAGGATGGGAAGCCAGCCGTGGGTGTATCATCTAACCGGGTAATGTGACAGCCCCTTTAGCCCTGTGATCATATCTATCAGACACTTCTGGCATATCCTGTGCGTATAATATTACATATTAAATGGGGCTTTCCGGCACTAAACTATTGATGGCCCATCCTCAGGATTGGTCACTAATAGTTGATTAGGGAGGAATCAGCTGTATAGTGGCTGTGCCTGGTATAGCTGCTTCGTCCCATTCACTAGAATGGGATGGAGCTGCTCTCAGGCCATGTGATGAATGAATGCGATGTCAATGGCCTCTTTAGTCAGGTGATCAGAAAAGATCCCAAGTGGACAGATCCGCACCAATCAACTATAATCGAGAATAGATCATCTATAGATTAGGAGAATGGAAGAATTATGAGTAAAGGGCCTTAGAAATACCACAATCACACTCCGCTCACCAACTACTTCTCCTCTTGTTTGAAAGTCTGCAGTCTGTATTCTAATAAAACTGCCTTCCCAATAAATTCACAGCCTGCAGACAGTGCAAGTGTCGCCTGAAGACATGGTGTGTACCCCATGGGGTCCATATAACACAGGTTGAGGCACTAAATGGGTAATAGTAATGATCAGGTGGAAGATGATATTCTGAGCTTCCCATTAATAGAATACATTCAAACAAGATTTATGAAAGGCTCTTACCGTTCACCGACACTGATATGGGTTTATCGAGTCCACTCATTGTTACTTCAGAACTTTCCTGCAAGAATCCCACAAAAAGAGGTGAGAAGAAAGACCCCTAATTTATCTTATGTCCATCAGTACTGTGCACTATCGGTACTCCCCAGCCTCAACTAAATGAAACTGTGGACCACAATCAAATGAAAACACTTTACCACGGACGTCTCTCCTGGACACCGAAGGAGCAGGACGTGTCTTACTGAGCTTCTGTGCTGACTCCTGGCCCCAGAGACATTGGGACTCCTTCGGTGCCCTGAAGCACCTGTAGGTGATTGATATCCCCCCTACTTGTCTTGGGGAAGCCGCCTGTGGAGGATCACACTCACCGCCTGTGGAGGATCCATGGAGGCACAGAAAACAGCAGAGGCCGTGAGGACCAGGATACATCACTTTCCAGGACTTCTTCAGCGGCGGAGGATCCCAATAAGACCCCATCTAAATGCGACGCCCTGATCCAGAACCCCATGGCACAGCCACCGTCCCGCTGGGGCCTAGCAGAGTGGAAAGCCGTGACCTAAATTTCCGGCTGCCACATACGTGGCGTAGCCCTTACAGCGGCCCGAAGGGGTTGAAGAGGACCATGGAGCCACTCTACCATCGGAAGGACCCCGCTTACCATTCTGGTCAAATTTGCCATCTCCACACCACTCCCCAAGCACGGTCTGGCTGGTTCCGGAGCCGTGGACTGAAGTTTCGGCCACCCCACCTCCCGGGCTACCTCTGGTGGCAAAGACCTCCGGCGACCTCCGCTTGCCTGTTGCTCCCACCCTGGACGCCCGCGACACGGACATTGATCTGCCGTGGCGTAGCAGTGCATAAAGACGCGACCCCAAGCATCGCAGGAGCATCGCGGCTGCACTGACTGGAATTGGAGGTAAGAGTCGGCAGAGGGGGCTCACATGGTCCACGAACACCAAGCACCCTGCAGCCAACTGCTGAGACCCACGGGAGTCGAGAGCCATAACACACAGTCTGGACCACGTTGATCCCCATTGCTGCCCTAACAATTGATATTGCTCAGGACTGTTGACAAACTGGAGAAGGGAGGCTGTACCAATGAGAGCACAATGTAGAAGGACAGTTTAAACCCCCATAGATGAATACCACTGGAGACCGTGGAAGAAAGTGATGGTCATGATGGCCATGACTCTTGGGGTGCCACTAACATGGATGGCTACTGCATAATTATCAGATGAGAAGCCACATCCATATCATTGACCTGCTGATAAATCTTTATTAATTTTAGAGATGGAGCGAAATTTTTGACCTTTGTGTACACAACCCGTGAAATCCCTAGACCTGGAGAGGTCCAACTATTGACAAATACTTAAATGAACTTAGCGCGGGAGGGAGGGGGGTCTCTACATTCTCTGCTAAATCTCCGATGTGTAGCCGCGGGTCTGTTCTATACACATAAATGTGTTGATAATAACTTTGGAAAACAGACACATATTGTTTGA
Organism: Eleutherodactylus coqui; assembly: GCF_035609145.1. Lineage (NCBI taxonomy): Eukaryota > Metazoa > Chordata > Amphibia > Anura > Eleutherodactylidae > Eleutherodactylus > Eleutherodactylus coqui. Next base: position 28,203,062 of record NC_089839.1, read on the forward strand.
TTTTTATGACATGAGAGGAGACAATACATAGGTCTGTGGTTGCAGCAGGTCCAGTTTTTTTTTTAACCTTTTTTGGTTTGTTTTTGTTTCTCTTTTTTATTATTCCTACATATTATCTTGCTCCTATCTTTTATTGTTTCTTTTTTGCTTCTTTTATTAGTCTCTGGTTGATAGTTTATACAATGAGAAAATTATATATTGGGACTGTGTCCACCTAAACCTCTGCTGATCGGCAGTCAAAGATTGCTTCATGCTGTATCAACATATGCACTAGTCCAGCTATTAGACCTTAGAGTTGTTAAAGATGTCTGAAGCATGGTTATGATGCTGGATATGTGTCTCAATTGAGTAAAAAAAAAGAAAAAAAAAAGAAAAGAACTATTTCACCAGCATGGAAACTTGAGCGATACCCCCCCCCCCCCCCCCTGGGCTACTGGGATGTGGAACTACCAGTTAATAAAATATATAAATTCTCATCCAGGAGAAGTTAGAATATCCACTTAAGGAAATGAAAACTAACCTACACTGTTGTGCCAAAAGTCATGAGATAGGAGTTAATATCATGTAAGATGCCCTATAGCCTTGTGAAGTGTAGTAACTGGACTGGCATCGATTTCACAAGAGGATCTCTGTTGCAAATGGATCTCTCCACCACATCCCATAAATTCTTGATTGGGCTCATGTCAGGCCACACCATTGTGAATGTGCAGGCCACACCATTCGTAGGAACTCTCCAGAATGCTCTGCGAACCAATTTTGGACAACTCGTGTCCGAAGGCATAATGCATTATCTGGCTGTCATATCACATCATTGTAGGGGTCCATGTAGACCATGATGGGCTGCAAATGGTCACTAAGCAGTGAACATAGCAGGCACTGGTAAATATGTTTAGGCAGATCAGTGGATCCAACCCATACCATGAAAACAGCCCCACAGCAGCATAGAACAACCACTAGCCTGCACAGTGCCTTGCTGACAACTGGAGTTCAAGGGGTCTTTGGAACACATGAACCCTACCATGAGCCCGAAACAACTGGTACCATGACTCATTGGACAATGCCCCATGTTGCCAGTCTTTTAGGGTCCAACTAGCAACCTCAAGTATCCAGATGAGGTAATGTCTCCAGTGTTGTCTTCTGCTACCATGTCCAATGGAAGCTAAAGAATGCTGCATTGACCTATAAGATATGTGTGTGGGGTCTCCTGCATTGAATGTGGATGTGATTTCTGCAAGATTTGTGTGACCCTTTGCACGGACAATTCTAACCAGCTGTCTACGGTCATTCAGTTCGATGGCTGTGATTGGTTCATTGAGTTCTGCAGTGATTGGCTGAGCCACGGCACTCGAGAAACAATAACAGCTAGTGTTTCCTGGAGGAGGGGTTTTCGAACCCCTGACCAGGAAGCGCTTGTTGAAAACTACAAGCAAGTGTGTTGGGGACCTGCGAGGAGAAATGCAGCGGAGTGGACAGTGGCTGTTATGCGACATATTGTTTTTTTTTTTTATGCAGCCATGGCTCATTTTCGGGGTGGAGCTTACATTTAAAGGCCACCAAAAATCCTGGCAAAAGAGCGCTACAAAGTCACGCGGTTATCACCACCAGAAAACAGCGATATCGCACAGAACATTGCTGCGATATCATAGTTACCCGTGTGATAGAGGCCTTAAAAAACTAGAAACCATTTACACCCGCTATCGCTAACAGCCCACAATAACCACATGACATAGAGCACACAGTATACTACACTGCTGCCGGAGAAGATTGATGAAAAGCTTCATTACATCAGTCTGTAGAGGATTTACAGAAATCTCAGCTTCATCTACCTGATGATCCAGTAGGACATATTCCTCTTCCTCTGGACAATCCTGGGAATATAGAGGACTGGGACATCTCTCTGCGGGATTTCTCTGACTGGATCCATCTATAGGAAATAACCAGAAACTGAATACATTATATATCTGATGAATGGATGATGGCGAGACTAGCCGACCCTCAAAACTGTCCCATACAATAAATTAAGGTCTCCTCTTACCCAGTGATGTGAGGGGCTGCTGATCCTCCATCATGACATCCTTGTACAGATCCTTGTGTCCTTCTAAATACTCCCACTCCTCCATGGAGAAATAGACAGTGACGTCCTGACACCTTATAGGAACCTGACACACACAATATACCGTCATCCTCCAGACTTCTCCCTTGGCTGTATTATATAATGCCCCCATTCCCAGCAGCGCTCACCTCTCCAGTCAGCAGCTCAGTGATCCTGTGGGTAAGTTCTAGGATCTTCTGCTCATGTATCAGTGAATGAGGTGAAGGCTCGGTGATGGGGCTCTGGGTCCGGCTCTGTCCTCCTGACACACGGGGAGTCACAAACTCACCAGACCACTTCTTCACTACCGTGTAATCCTGTGGATGGTGAGACACTGATCACTACATGGAGGCTAAAAATCCTTCACCTTTCCCGTCATTCCCATTTATTACTAGAGATAACAGTGACATCATGTGAAGCTCTCACCTCCCCAGTTATCCAGTAGATGATCTCCAGGGTGAGGTCTAATATCCGGGCAGCCATGTGGTCTCTGTCCTTCTCCATCCTTGGTGGGTCATTGATGAAAAGGACCATTGTCTTTATCTGTGAGAGTCTTGTGCCTAAGGAACCTGAAGGAGTGTTATATAATATTCTGATCAATAATCTGGTATATATTAATCAGCCGCCCCTGCTATATAGTGAGTACAGAGCCACACAGTATATACATTATTGTTAGGGAAATCATCAGAGGGATTTTATAGTGTTTCATTGCCTGGTCCAAATTATATGAGAAGTGTGTACACAGATCCCCGACACATGACACGGCCTGTATCATCCGACAATGAAGCTCTTCTCAGTTTATTACAAAGCAGACAACGTATATATGTTCACTTACGAATGGTCAGAAATACATGCCCCCTGTAATCATAAGAACTCATGATTGGCTCTGGGTGCTAACGGTTTAACATCTGTTACTTAACACCTCAAGGCGTGTCACTCCAAACACGTAATTCCCAGGAATAAAAACTTAGTTCTGTACAAACTGTCCTAGCAGTGGAGGATTAGAAACCGTTATCTCTAGACATTCCTAAACCGTGACAGGATATAGAGAGAATATGAGCCTGTCCACATACCAGTGTACAACATGAACTGCATTAACCATTTAGACGCTGGTTATCAAATTTTTTTGTGCATATTTTATGCACTCTTTTTCTCTGGTTGACCATTACTAGTGGGGCCACTGCAGGGGACACTAGTACTACTGGGGTCGATATAGGGGACACTATGACTAATGACACCACTGCAGGGGTCACGATTACTACTGGGGCCAGTAAATGGGACACTATGACTACTGAGACCACTGTGGGGGTCACTACTATTACTACTTTGGCTTCTGTGTGGGACAGTATTACTACTGAGGTGACTGCAGGGTGGTCACTATTACTTCTGGGACTGTTATAGGGGACAATATTACTACTGAGGCCACTCTGCTTGTGGCAGCATACCTCAAACTGACTTAGGGTATGTTTATATGTGGCGGAAATGCTGCAAAATGTCCACAGCAGAAGTTTCCGCCGCAAATTCTGCAGCATTTCTGCATCCAAAAAGAAGGTAAAATGTGTACCACTGGTGCGGATTTTGATTGGAAATCAGCCGAGTACTGGCAACTGATTTCATACAATGCGGCGCTTCCTTCACCTCCTCCGAAGGCTTCCCACTGTGAGCGCTTCCCGGCTTCTACTTCCCAGTGGCCTGGTCAGATGAGGCCACTACACAGGGGTCAGAGCAGCAGCTTCCACTCTGACCGCAATGTATTCTGGCACTGACCGCCAGTGCTGCCTGGAAAACCCCCTTAATATAAAATTTCTGAATATGTTAGCCTTGCCCTTTAATTTAAGCCACACCCCAGGGAAAGGCCACTCCCATTTTCCCCCAACCTGCTGCTGCACTGTCGCCCTGTGAAGAACTCTCCTTGGTTGACATCTATGTAACTATAATAAACCAAGAGCCTAAGGCTTCATGCATACGGCTTGTGGGGAATCCCACAGGGGATCCGCCCGTGCCCGCTGTCGGCGACCCTCTTTGTCTACTCTGTATTGCAGATGTGTCAGCGTCGCACAGGCGCACTACAGATTTTCCCCGCGCCGTAGATGATGACGCAGCTCCTGCGGTGATTAATTGCCGCGTATAAGATGGCTTCCATTGATTTGTAAGCTGTCCACACGTACCCCGCTCTAAAATAGAGCACGCTGTGATTTTATTTACGGAAATTGTGTCCGCAAAAAAAAATCCGCTTGTGTGTGTGGAGTGGAATCTCCACGCACATCCATGGGCAAATTGAGCAGCGGATCGTCCACGCTGGTGACATGCGCTGGATCTGCAATTAAATTTGCCTTGTCTGCAATGAGGCTGTTAAAGCAAAAAAATGTATGGCCGTTTAGGGACAGTCTGGTGTACCCTAGTGAATGACGTCATATGACCTGTGATGTCATATGACTGAGGAATTGAATGACAGAGCCCACACAGTTATAGGTTCAGCGAAGAATTTCCACCTGATGGGTATCAGGCATCTGTATTTATAACCCCCTTACATCGGGGTGTCACAACATCATTGGACAATTAATAGAGATGAGCGAGCACCAAAGTGCTCGGGTGCTCGTTGCTCGAGTCGAACTTTCCGCGATGCTCGAGGGTTCGTTTCGAGTAACGAACCCCATTGAATTCAGTGGGCGACTCGAGCATTTTTGTATATCGCCGATGCTCGCTAAGGCTTTCATTTGTGAAAATCTGGGAAATTCAAGAAAGTGATGGGAACGACACAGAAACGGATAGGGCAGGTGAGGAGCTACATGTTGGGCTGCATCTCAAGTTCCCAGGTCCCACTGTTAAGCCACAATAGCGGCAAGAGTGCCCCCCCCAACAATTTTTACTTCTGAAAATCCCTCATTAGCAAGGCATACCTTAGCTAAGCACCACACTACCTCCAACAAAGGACAATCACTGCCTGCAGAAAAAAGAGATCCGCGCTCACAGGTAAAGTGCACTGAGGACAAATTCACGTGTAGACAGTGGTGAAATGAAACACTTACTTGGAAGGAGGGGGGTATGATGTACAGATGCCCCCTCCTCAGAGTGTCCACCACAAGGTATAGAGCTGAGCTCCAAGTAGCAAGATGATTCTCCAGTTGTTGAAATCAAATAAAACTTTTAATACGGCAACGCGTTTCGGTGCAGAATAAGGCACCTTTCTCAAGCCATTAACATATAAAACCAATATACAATGCAGATATTTATACACAATTAAGAAAAGACATACCCTTCCCATGTTCATCTGTGCTGTGTGTCCAGCGTTCCCCAGGCTGGGCGTGCACTGATGACGTCAGCGGCACCATGTGATTTGGTGACCGTACTTTATATGTAGTGATAAAGTGTCTAGGATGAGACTTAATTTGAGCTAAATCACGCTAATGTCAGAGGGTGAAGTGAAGTTTCTAGTAATGTTTAAGTGCAATAATCTAGTTGCCGGACGGAGGGGGAGGAGCCTAATGATGCGTTCTGCATCATAGAGTTGCGTGCTGTTATTAATATAATCACGCCGGCACGGCTTAAATCCCGAAGGATGGGGAGAAGCCCGATGACGCGTCCTGCTAACCTGAACAGTGCGCTGTTATTAACAAACTGCCGCTGGCATGGTCCGGTTGCCGGGCGGTGGAGGAGGGGCCCGATGACGTAATCTGCGTCATTGGGTCACATGATGTGATGCCGCCGGTATAGAGAGGATGCCGGGTGGTGACGGGAAAGTCTCCTGACGCGTAACGCGTCATGGTGTCGGATGGTGTAACCCTTAGACTGCCGGTGATGTAATACAACTTGCTGGCAGTGGAAGGGGGAAAGAAGGGGGGGGGGGGGGGGGGGAAGAAGAGAGGGGAGGGAGAGGGAGCTTTACGTCAAGGGCCATAGCAGCCATAAAATGGAAGTGACCCCAAAAAGAGGAGCCACCATAGCTGTACTGTTATTAAGGCAGTGCCAAAAAGCCAGGAAAAGGGGGGGCAGATATAATACCATGAATAATAATGATAATAGTATAATGTTAGGACATTTACCTACACTCAAAAAGAAAAAAATGAAAGTTATAAGGACTGAAAAATGTAAAGTAAAAAATGAGAAATAAATCTACCTATTGTGTGTCATCAATTCTCTCTAAAAATAAAAATAAAAAGTGAGGGCGCTAAATACTTTAGATGTTTTAAAATACAGGTGTTTGACATGATGGTGCATCATGCATAATGATGTTAGGTGCTGCAGCGTACAAGGGCCTGACATAATGATGTGTCATTTTTGCGTCATCCCTAACATATAATACCATGCTGTATTTTAAATTAGCGGGGGAACTTATGGTTGCCTCAGGCTACCCTCATACATTCAAAGTCAAGAGACAATGTGGCATAATGGCTGCTATTGTATAGCCACTCACATAAATGGTTGCAGAGTCTATTACAATGACAACTTCTATGTATTTATACAAGAATGGGCATATATGTATATAAATAATGATAATACAGGAAAAAAAAAAAAAAAAAAAAATTTTAATAAATAAAGTAAACCGGTTAATTAGCCAGGCAGTATATACAGTAGTAGGTAAATAAATACTCTGTCCGGGAATAAGTAATTAATGTACAAATATATATCACATGTAACATAATAACACATAATCTAAAAATACAAAAAATAACTAAAAATGTATAAAAACTATTAAGAGTGCCCTAAAAGAGAGGCTCTACCCACTGGTTAGATTTTCTCTAAAACTTCATTAAGGACGTTTGGTGTTAATGTCTTTAATTTGAAGATCCAATACATTTCTCTGGTTTTTAAGTGTATGGCTGAACCTCTCTTAGTCTTCTCTAGCGGTGTAACTTTAAGCCCTGCGGGGTCTTTGTCATGTTTTTCTAGGAAATGTCTTGAGACGCTATGCTTCAAAAAGCCATTGAGGATGTTACTGCGATGTTTATTCAAGCGGATACGTAGAGGATTAATAGTACGGCCTATGTACCTAAGACCACAAGGGCATTCGAGGAGATATATAATGTAAGAACTGTTACAATTCAAGAATGAATTGATCTTATATGAGGGTTTATCTGAATAAGGGAAGGGAAAGGTGATGAGAAAGAGAGTAAAACGATTAGATTCATCACCAAATATAATAGTCAACATAGCTGTATACGGAAGATTCTATATAAACATTGGAATCTTCTGAAAGAAGATCCCTTTCTTCAGAAAATTCTTCCAACTAATCCCTGTATCACCTTCCGGAGAAACAGGACTGTAAAAAACATGGTAGCCCCGTCTTGTCCATTTAGAAAAAGGAAAACTAAGGTTGAAAAATCGAAATTTCTAAATATGAACTCTCTGAAGGGCTCATATAAATGTGGCCATTCCAAATGTAAATGCTGTCATTCCATCACACATGCGAGAAGAGAAATTTCAATTGATTCAGATAAACCCTCATATAAGATCAATTCATTCTTGAATTGTAACAGTTCTTACATTATATATCTCCTCGAATGCCCTTGTGGTCTTAGGTACATAGGCCGTACTATTAATCCTCTACGTATCCGCTTGAATAAACATCGCATTAACATCCTCAATGGCTTTTTGAAGCATAGCGTCTCAAGACATTTCCTAGAAAAACATGACAAAGACCCCGCAGGGCTTAAAGTTACACCGCTAGAGAAGACTAAGAGAGGTTCAGCCATACACTTAAAAACCAGAGAAATGTATTGGATCTTCAAATTAAAGACATTAACACCAAACGTCCTTAATGAAGTTTTAGAGAAAATCTAACCAGTGGGTAGAGCCTCTCTTTTAGGGCACTCTTAATAGTTTTTATACATTTTTAGTTATTTTTTGTATTTTTAGATTATGTGTTATTATGTTACATGTGATATATATTTGTACATTAATTACTTATTCCCGGACAGAGTATTTATTTACCTACTACTGTATATACTGCCTGGCTAATTAACCGGTTTACTTTATTTATTAAAATTTTTTTTTTTTTTTTTCTTCCTGTATTATCATTATTTATATACATATATGCCCATTCTTGTATAAATACATAGAAGTTGTCATTGTAATAGACTCTGCAACCATTTATGTGAGTGGCTATACAATAGCAGCCATTATGCCACATTGTCTCTTGACTTTGAATGTATGAGGGTAGCCTGAGGCAACCATAAGTTCCCCCGCTAATTTAAAATACAGCATGGTATTATATGTTAGGGATGACGCAAAAATGACACATCATTATGTCAGGCCCTTGTACGCTGCAGCACCTAACATCATTATGCATGATGCACCATCATGTCAAACACCTGTATTTTAAAACATCTAAAGTATTTAGCGCCCTCACTTTTTATTTTTATTTTTAGAGAGAATTGATGACACACAATAGGTAGATTTATTTCTCATTTTTTACTTTACATTTTTCAGTCCTTATAACTTTCATTTTTTTCATTTTGAGTGTAGGTAAATGTCCTAACATTATACTATTATCATTATTATTCATGGTATTATATCTGCCCCCCCTTTTCCTGGCTTTTTGGCACTGCCTTAATAACAGTACAGCTATGGTGGCTCCTCTTTTTGGGGTCACTTCCATTTTATGGCTGCTATGGCCCTTGACGTAAAGCTCCCTCTCCCTCCCCTCTCTTCTTCCCCCCCCCCCTTCTTTCCCCCTTCCACTGCCAGCAAGTTGTATTACATCACCGGCAGTCTAAGGGTTACACCATCCGACACCATGACGCGTTACGCGTCAGGAGACTTTCCCGTCACCACCCGGCATCCTCTCTATACCGGCGGCATCACATCATGTGACCCAATGACGCAGATTACGTCATCGGGCCCCTCCTCCACCGCCCGGCAACCGGACCATGCCAGCGGCAGTTTGTTAATAACAGCGCACTGTTCAGGTTAGCAGGACGCGTCATCGGGCTTCTCCCCATCCTTCGGGATTTAAGCCGTGCCGGCGTGATTATATTAATAACAGCACGCAACTCTATGATGCAGAACGCATCATTAGGCTCCTCCCCCTCCGTCCGGCAACTAGATTATTGCACTTAAACATTACTAGAAACTTCACTTCACCCTCTGACATTAGCGTGATTTAGCTCAAATTAAGTCTCATCCTAGACACTTTATCACTACATATAAAGTACGGTCACCAAATCACATGGTGCCGCTGACGTCATCAGTGCACGCCCAGCCTGGGGAACGCTGGACACACAGCACAGATGAACATGGGAAGGGTATGTCTTTTCTTAATTGTGTATAAATATCTGCATTGTATATTGGTTTTATATGTTAATGGCTTGAGAAAGGTGCCTTATTCTGCACCGAAACGCGTTGCCGTATTAAAAGTTTTATTTGATTTCAACAACTGGAGAATCATCTTGCTACTTGGAGCTCAGCTCTATACCTTGTGGTGGACACTCTGAGGAGGGGGCATCTGTACATCATACCCCCCTCCTTCCAAGTAAGTGTTTCATTTCACCACTGTCTACACGTGAATTTGTCCTCAGTGCACTTTACCTGTGAGCGCGGATCTCTTTTTTCTGACGGTTTGTTTTTTCTCTCTTTCTTTATTATATCTGGGGGAGCTCTTCTTCTAGACCCCCCAGCCTGTATCTGCAGCTCTCCTTTATATTGAAGGATTGGAGCACTGAGGAAAAGACACTTTGTGACCGCATCCACACAGCGTATTTTGTGTGGATTGGATCCACCTGTGGCGCTCTCCACTTTTTTCCACTTCCAAATCACTGCCTGCGGGACACACCGCTGCCACTTCATAGGCCTCGGCCCACAGCTTCAGCAATCCTAGGCAGGAAGCAGACTTTCACTGCACCCAGGACATAGGCCTCTGCACAAAACCTCAGCAATCACGGGCCTACAGCGGACTCCAATGCTAGCATAGCTGTGCACGTCTCATTAGCGCTGTATTTCTCCTGTAGTTTGTCCCAATGCAGTGCCCCGGATAGTAGAGCTAACGTCAGATTAAATACAGGTGGGCTTCAGCCCACACTGCATGCCCCAGTCAGACCGGGGTTTTTTATAAATAGTCACAGGCAGGTACAACTCCGCAATGGGAATTCCGTGTGCACCCACAGTATGGGTGGCTCCCTGGAACCCACCGGCGGTACATAAACAAATCCCATTGCAGTGCCCAGCACAGCTGAGGTAACGTCAGATTAAATGCAGGTGGGCTTCGGCCCACACTGCATGCCCCAGTCAGACTGGGGTTCTTTAGAAGTAGACACATGCAGTTACAACTCCGTGTAGACCGACAGCATAGGTGGGTCCCAGGAAGCCACCGGCGGTACATAAATAAATCCCATTGCATTGCCCAGCACAGCTGAGGTAACGTCAGATTAAATGCAGATGGGCTTCGGCCCACACTGCATGCCCCAGTCAGACTGGGGTTCTTTATAAGTAGACACATGCAGTTACAACTCCGTGTGGACCGACAGCATGGGTGGGTCCCAGGAAGCCACCGGCAGTACATAAATAAATCCTATTGCATTGCCCAGCACAGCTGAGGTAACGTCAGATTAAATGCAGGTGGGCTTCGGCCCACACTGCCTGCCCCAGTCAGACTGGGGTTCTTTATAAGTAGACACATGCAGTTACAACTCCGTGTGGACCGACAGCATAGGTGGGTCCCAGGAAGCCACCGGCGGTACATAAATAAATCCCATTGCATTGCCCAGCACAGCTGAGGTAACATCAGATTAAATGCAGGTGGGCTTCGGCCCACACAGCATGCCCCAGTCAGACTGGGGTTCTTTATAAGTAGACACATGCAGTTACAACTCCGTGTGGACCGACAGCATAGGTGGGTCCCAGGAAGCCACCGGTGGTACATAAACAAATCCCATTGCATTGCCCAGCACAGCTGAGGTAACGTCAGATTAAATGCAGGTGGGCTTCAACCCACACTGCCTGCCCCAGTCAGACTGGGGTTCTTTATAAGTAGAGACATGCAGTTACAAATCCGTGTAGACCGACAGCATAGGTGGGTCCCAGGAAGCCACCGGCGGTACATAAATAAATCCCATTGCATTGCCCAGCACAGCTGAGGTAACATCAGATTAAATGCAGGTGGGCTTCGGCCCACACAGCATGCCCCAGTCAGACTGGGGTTCTTTATAAGTAGACACATGCAGTTACAACTCCGTGTGGACCGACAGCATAGGTGGGTCCCAGGAAGCCACCGGTGGTACATAAACAAATCCCATTGCATTGCCCAGCACAGCTGAGGTAACGTCAGATTAAATGCAGGTGGGCTTCGGCCCACACTGCATGCCCCAGTCTGACCGGGGTTTTTAATACATAGACACTGGCAGGTACAAATCCCTAATGTGACGTCCCTGTGGACCCACAGCATGGGTGGCTCCCTGGAACCCATCGGCGGTACATAAATGTATCCCATTGCAGTGCCCTGCTCAGCAGAGCTAACGTCACATACAATACAGGTGGGCTTCGGCCCGCAGTGCATGCCCCAATCAGACTGGTAATATGTACCTTAACAGTAACCGCGTGTGTGGGAAATGGCCTCGCCACCATCATGTCTTTGGGAAGCCTCTGTTTCCACACCACAGTGACATAGCATTTGCAGTGGTATAGTCAGAGCCCAGAATTAGCAACATTTCAGCGGTAGCATTAGGGACAGGCCCCAGTAACATATCACTAGCAGCAGTATAGGGGGAGCACAGTCTTAGTTCCATTTCAGTAGTAGTAGTAGTCAAGACAGGCCACAGTAACATTCCCGTTGCAGCAGTTTAGGGAGATAACAGTCTCTTTCACATTTCAGTAGTTGCAGTATAGACAAGGCCCCAGTTACATTTATGTAGCAAAAGTGTAGGTCAACCCCACACACCTTGCTGTAGCATGAGTGCAGGCGAAGCCCATAAAAATTACTAGGATTACACTATAGGCGAGGGCCCAAAAAAATTGGTGTACCAACAGTACTAATGTACTTCAGAAAAATTGCCCATGCCCAACCAGGAGGGCAGGTGAAACCCATTAATCGCTTTGGTTACTGTGGCTTAATTGTAACTAGGCCTGGAGGCAGCCCAGTTAAAATAAAAATTGGTTCAGGTGCAAGTTTCAACGCTTTAATGAGAATTGAAACGTATAAACATTGTTTACAAAAGTAATATGACTGAGCCTTGTGGGCCTAAAAAAAATTGCCGTTCGGCGTGATTACGTGAGGTTTCAGGAGGAGGAGGATGAATATAATACACAGATTGATAAAGCTAAAAGGTCCACGTTTTTGATGGTGATAGAGAACAATGCTTCCATCCGCGGGTGCAGCCTACGTATTGTTTAGGTACCGCTGCTGTCCGCTGGTGGAGAAGAGAAGTCTGGGGAAATCCAGGCTTTGTTCATCTTTATGAGTGTAAGCCTGTCGGCACTGTCAGTTGACAGGCGGGTACGCTTATCCGTGATGATTCCCCCAGCCGCACTAAACACCCTCTCTGACAAGACGCTAGCCGCAGGACAAGCAAGCACCTCCAGGGCATACAGCGCGAGTTCAGGCCACGTGTTCAACTTCGACACCCAGTAGTTGTAGGGAGCAGAGGCGTCACGGAGGACGGTCGTGCGATCGGCTACGTACTCCCTCACCATCCTTTTACAGTGCTCCCGCCGACTCAGCCTTGACTGGGGAGCAGTGATACAGTCTTGCTGGGGAGCCATAAAGCTGGCAACGGCCTTGGAGAGTGTTCCCCTGCTTGCGCTGTACATGCTGCCTGATCTGCGCGCCTCCCCTGCTACCTGGCCCTCGGAACTGCGCCTCCTACCACTAGCGCTGTCGGATGGGAATTTTACCATCAGTTTGTCCGCCAGGGTCCTGTGGTATAGCATCACTCTCGAACCCCTTTCCTCTTCGGGTATGAGAGTGGAAAGGTTCTCCTTATACCGTGGGTCGAGCAGTGTGTACACCCAGTAATCCGTAGTGGCCAGAATGCGTGTAACGTGAGGGTCACGAGAAAGGCATCCTAACATGAAGTCAGCCATGTGTGCCAGGGTACCTGTATGCAACACATGGCTGTCCTCACTAGGAAGATCACTTTCAGGATACTCCTCCTCCTCCTCAGGCCATACACGCGGAAAGAATGACAGGCAAGCAGCATTGGTACCCTCAGCAGTGGGCCAAGCTGTCTCTTCTCCCTCCTCCTCCTGCTCCTCCCCCTCCTCCTCCTCAACGTGCTCAGATATAGACATGAGGGTGCTCTGACTATCCAGCGACATACTGTCTTCCCCCGCCTCTATTTCCGAGCGCAAAGCATCTGTCTTTATGCTTTGCAGGGAACTTCTCAAGAGGCATAGCAGAGGAATAGTGACACTAATGATTGCAGCATCCCCGCTCACCATCTGGGTAGACTCCTCAAAGTTTCCAAGGACCTGGCAGATGTCTGCCAACCAGGCCCACTCTTCTGTAAAGAATTGAGGAGGCTGACTCCCACTACGCCGCCCATGTTGGAGTTGGTATTCCACTATAGCTCTACGCTGCTCATAGAGCCTGGCCAACATGTGGAGCATAGAGTTCCACCGTGTGGGCACGTCGCACAGCAGTCGGTGCACTGGCAGATTAAACCGATGTTGCAAGGTCCGCAGGGTGGCAGCGTCCGTCTTGGACTTGCGGAAATGTGCGCTGAGCCGGCGCACCTTTCCGAGCAGGTTTGACAAGCGTGGGTAGCTTTTCAGAAGCCGCTGAACCACCAAATTAAAGACGTGGGCCAGACATGGCACGTGTGTGAGGCTTCCGAGCTGCAGAGCCGCCACCAGGTTGCGGCCGTTGTCACACGTGACCATGCCCGGTTGGAGGCTCAGCGGCGAAAGCCAGCAGTCGGTCTGCTCTGTCAGACCCTGCAGCAGTTTGTGGGCCGTAGGCCTCTTCTCTCCTAAGCTGAGTAGTTTCAGCACGGCCTGCTGACGCTTGCCCACTGCTGTGCTGCCACGCCGCGCGACACTGACTGCTGGCGACGTGCTGCTGCTGACACATCTTGATTGCGAGACAGAGGTTGCGTAGGAGGAGGAGGGTGGTTTAGTGGAGGAAGCATACACCGCCTCAGATACCAGCACCGAGCTGGGGCCTGCAATTCTGGGGGTGGGTAGGACGTGAGCGGTCCCAGGCTCTGACTCGGTCCCAGCCCCCACTAAATTCACCCAATGTGCCGTCAAGGACATATAGTGGTCCTGCCCGCCTGTGCTTGTCCACATGCCCGTTGTTAAGTGGACCTTGGCAGTAACCGCGTTGGTGAGGGCGCGTACAATGTTGCGGGAGACGTGGTCGTGCAGGGCTGGGACGGCACATCGGGAAAAGTAGTGGTGACTGGGAACCGAGTAGCGCGGGGCCGCCGCCGCCATCTTGTTTTTGAAAGCCTCCGTTTCCACAAGCCTATACGGCAGCATCTCCAGGCTGATCAATTTGGCTATGTGCACGTTTAACGCTTGAGTGTGAGGGTGCGTGGCGGCGTACTTGTGCTTGCGCTCAAACAGTTGCGCTAGCGACGGCTGGACGCTGCGCTGAGAGACATTGCTGGATGGGGCCGAGCACAGCGGAGGTGAGGGTGTGGGTGCAGGCCGGGAGACGGTCGTGCCTGTGTCCTGAGAGGGGGGTTGGATCTCAGTGGCAGGTTGGGGCACAGGGGGAGAGGCAGTGGTGCAAACCGGAGGCGGTGAACGGCCTTCGTCCCACCTTGTGGGGTGCTTGGCCATCATATGCTTGCGCGTGCTGGTGGTGGTGGCTCCCCCGCTGATCTTGGCGCGACAAACCTTGCACACCAGAGTTCGTCAGTTGTCTGCACTCAAAACTGCCAAACCTTTGAGCACCTCGGCCTCTGCAGGGTGGCATGGCGTGAGGGGGCGCTTTGGGAAACAGTTGGTGGATTATTCGGTCTGGCCCTGCCTCTACCCCTAGCCACCGCACTGCCTCTTCCAACCTGCCCTGCTGCTGCACTTGCCTCCCCCTCTGAAGACCTGTCCTCAGTAGGCTTAGCAAGCCAGGTGGGGTCGGTCACCTCATCGTCCAGCTGCTCTTCCTCCGAATCCTCTGTGCGCTCCTCCCTCGGACTTACTGAAATTACTACTACCTCACTGATAGACAACTGTGTCTCATCGTCATCGTCCTCCTCACCCACTGAAAGCTCTTGAGACAGTTGCCGGAAGTCCCCAGCCTCATCCCGCGGACCCTGGGAACTTTCCAAAGGTTGGGAATCGGTCACGACAAACTCCTCCAGTGGGAGAGGAACCATTGCTGCCCATTCTGGGCAGGGGCCCGAGAACAGTTCCTGGGAGTCTGCCTGCTCCTCAGAATGTGTCATTTTAATGGAGTGAGGAGGCTGGGAGGAAGGAGGAGCAGCAGCCAGAGGATTCAGAGTTGCAGCAGTGGACGGCGTAGAAGACTGGGTGGTCGATAGATTGCTGGATGCACTTTCTGCCATCCACGACAGGACCTGCTCACACTGCTCAGTTTCTAATAAAGGTCTACCACGTGGAACCATTAATCGTGAGATGAATCTGGGGACACCAGAAACTTACCTCTCTCCTAATCCCGCAGCAGTCGGCTGCGATACACCTGGACCAGGAACTCGGCCTGTGCCCACACCCTGACTTGGGCCTCCGCGTCCACGTCCTATAGGCCTACCCCTACCCCTCAGCATGCTGTATTACAAGTAGAGCAGAAACAGAACGCTGTAATTAAATGTGCCGCTTATTGGCCTGTGGTTGGAGGCTGACTTCGCTTACGGAGCGCACAACTTTTTGTTATTACATTATTCTATCGGTTAATAAAGGCATCAGCGCTGCCTCTTAGTTATATCTTGACATTCTTGGTAGAGCTTCTAAACCAAAATGTGGAACTTTCTTGATAGTCTGATCTCATCTTGACATATGTCTCTCGGTATATACAGAAATTGGACAAGTTGTATTCGCTGTATTCGATGGTGTCTGCTACTGCGGAGTTTAAATTCATACTATATATTTATATTAATTGTCTATAATCAAATATTTTCCATTACAAGGCCTTAAACTCACTGAATTACACTGACAGAAAAACCGCCTGCTGGTAAATAAAGAAACAAAACAGGCGGACTACAAGTCACAGGCACCCCGCCCAGCACTGACCTGCAGCGGAGCAGACTAGTGCCTACTGGAACTTTGTGATGATTGGCTAAATCTTAGTGGCTACAGGACCTTTGGTGATGTCACAGTCATGTGACCAGTTATGTACATGGGATGGATGGTGTAATGTTGGTAGCTAAAGGACCTTTCAGCTCTCACTGGTCACATGATAGAGACGTGGCATCTCCACAGTGTTAAGTGCAGATCACATGACCATGACATCACCACAGGTCCTGCAGTCACTAGAGCAGACAGGTTAGTTTACCTCCAGCACACAGTGAGATGAGTAAGTAGACTCCTCCCCTCGGTTCTCCTTGTTGTCAGTCTCCTCATTACCTTCCCCTAGTAGTAGAGTAGATGACCGCAGGCTGGTGAAGCACATCTCTATGAGGCTCTGTTCACACCGGCATTGGAGGCTCCGTTCAGAGCGTGCGGCGCAGATCCGGCGTGTAATGACATACGATAAAGCCGTACATTATAGTCTATGGGGTCCGTCCAGCAGTTTGGTTCATCCAGGGGATTCTGCTCCCATACTGTAATCGGCAGCGCAGATGTGAGCAGCCGCCGGCTCCTTTCACACGGGGAGATAAATGACATTGTTGGCTCATGCAGCCTGTTTATACCGGCAGATAAACCGCTGACTGACTAAGGCCTCGTGTCCGCGGGCACACACGGTTTACAAGTGCGGAATCCCGCAGCGGTTTCCACGCATCCCCGCAACCACAAGGCCTAAAAAGACATTACTCACCTGTCCGGCTGCCGTGGGGTCTTCTCCGTTGGGGCCGGATCTTCTTCCTTCTGCACAGTGGAAGTGGCGTGTTTTTTTTTTTTTTTTTAATCCCCTGCTTTCCTGCAGATGCGCGGCACAGACGGCTTCCATTGATTTCAATGGAAGCCGTCCAAGCAGGAAACCGCAGAAAATGGAGCATCTCGTGTTGCATGCCGGGAAAAAATGACATCCGCAGGTATTTAACCCCTTCATGACACGGCCTATTTTGGCGTTGAGGACCAAGCGATTTTTTTGGTATTTTTCCATCTCCATTTTTCAAAAGCCATAACTTTTTTATTTTTCCGTGGACGCGGCCGTATGAGGGCTTGTTTTTTGTGTGGCGAACTGTAGTTTTTATCGATGCCAATTTTGGGTACATAGACTATATTGTAAAATTTTTTTTTTTTTAATGATAGCAGAGAGAGAAAACGCATCAATTCCGCCATAGATTTTTTTATTTTTTTTTTACACCGTTAATCATGCAGCATAAATGAGACTTTCCATTTTTTCTGCAGACCGGTACGGTTACAACAATACCAAAATTCTAACATTTTTTTTAGGTTTTCCCACTTTTCTGCAATAAAAACCATTTTTTTGGAAATCTTTTTTCTATTCTAAATTGCTGCATTCAAAGTCACGTAACTTTTTTATTTTTTGATGCACGGCGCTCTATGAGGGCTTATTTTTTGCGAGACGAGCTGTAGATTTTATTGGTACCATTTTGGCGTACATACGACTTTTTTGATCACTTTTATTGCGTTTTTAGTGAGGCAAAATGCTAAAAATGAGCATTTTGCCTCAGTTTTTTAGCTTTTTTTTAGCGTTTTTTTCGATGCACAGTCAAAAGCATGTGCAACTTATTGTACGCATCGTTACGGACGCGACAATACCAAATATGTGGGGCTTTATTTTTTTTTTACCTTTTTTTATGCTAATCTGAGAAAAAGCATAAAAAATGTTTTTTTTACTCTTTTTTTTTACATTTTTTTAAATTCATTTTTTAAATCCTTCTTTTTTTTACACTGTTTGTGTCCCTCTGAGGGACTTTAATCACTGCCCTGATGATCGCTGTCATAAGGCATGGCAGAGCTACTGCTCTCCCATGCCTTATCGCTCATACTGCGATCTCAGGCATAGGCAATACAGGACGCCAGTGTCTGGCGTCCTGTTCCCATGGTGACAGGCCGGGCTCTCGCAATGACATCGCGAGTTCCGGCCGGAGACACAGAGGGAGCCGCGCTCCCGCTGTGAACTCTTTCCCTGCCGCAATCTACTTAGATCGCGGCAGGGAAGGGGTTAACAGTGGCGGGCGCATCTCTGATGTCCCCCCGCTGCTGCAGCGAGACGCCGGCTGTGACTAACAGCCGGCTCCCGCTGCGGGATAGCGCTGGATCACATATGATCCAGCGCTATCTCCAGGACGTAAGTTTACGCCCTGTTGCGGGAAGTACCCCGCTCCCAGGACGTAAACTTACGCCCTGCAGCGGGAATGGGTTAATGACCTGTGAATGCCCAATGAATGTATATGGGCATATTGAACTGCGGATCATCTCCTTTGTCGTATCACCATGTTCCTATCTGACCCGGGGCCAGCCAGCCTTTATTTATAGCCCCAATACATTGCATGTGTCACTGGTTATTAGTCAATTAACTTTGCAAGGTTATTGGTTAGTTTTCAATTCAACATTTCATAGGTTAATTTAAGACTTCTTCGTGTCCATTGGTTACATCTCATTATTCTTAGTATAGTTTCTAAATTTCAAGAAATATCATAATTCATTGGACAGTTCTCAACCCAACATCGGATTGGTCAATTAAATTGCACTCATTGGACATATTCTTATTCTTCATTTCCATACCTTCAAGAAAATTGTAAGTTGCAGTGAATAACATCTTGAAAGAGTGCCAAGAGACCAAGCGTAGAACATGTCCTTATGAGAGATGAGCGAGCACCAAAATACTCGGGTGCTCGTTGCTCGAGTCGAACTTTCCGCGATGCTCGAGAGTTCGTTTCGAGTAACGAACCCCATTGACGTCAATGGGCGACTCGAGCATTTTTGTATATGACCCATGCTCCGCTAAGGTTTTCATTTGTGAAAATTTGCAAAACCTACGAAAGTGATGGCAATGACACAGAAACGGATAGGGCAGGCGAGGGGCAACATGCAGGGCTGCATCTCAGGTTCCCAGATCTCACTATTAAGCCACAACAGCAGCAAGAGTGCCCCCCCCCCCAACAATTTTTACTTCGGACCAACCCTCATTAGCAAGGCACACCTTAGCTAAGCACCACACTACCTCAAACCAAGCACAATCACTGCCTGCGGGACACACCGCTGCCTCTTCTCCTGGCTTACATGCTCTTTAAAATTCTGTAGAGAATCAATGAGAAATTGATGTTCGATCTTCATTGCAATCCTGTGCCACCTCCGTCAGGAGCTGCAAACGTGGGCATAAAGGGGACTCAGCTGCCAGCCCAGCACTTCTACACATCTCCACAATGCAGCAATACTCGGTGTGGGAAGTATGTGAGCGGGCCCTGGGTCAGCCTCTGTCCTAGCAAACACCTTGTGTGGCCCAAGGTGCTGCGAGTGACATAGCAATGGGGAATCCATGTGTCCACACACTACTCATTCTGTTTGGGTGTCGGATACCTAATCGACAACACAAGGGGTAAACCATCTGCACTTTGCACCCTACCCAAGTCTGTCAGTGTTTTGGGGACAGACAGCTAAAACATGGGTGGCTGCCAGGAACCCACAGACGGTACATAAAGAAATCCCATTGCAGTGCCCCGGATAGCTGAGGTAACGTGAGAGAAAATACATGTTGGCTTCGGCCCACACTCCATGCCCTAGTCAGTCTGTTTTTTTTTTTTTTAAAGTGCCAGGCAGGTACAACTCCGCTATGGGAAGTCTGTGTGCACCCGCAGCATGGGTGGCTCCCAGGAACCCACAGGTGGTACATAAAGAAATCCCATTGCAGTGCCCCGGATAGCTGAGGTTATGTGAGAGAAAATACATGTTGGCTTTGGCCCACACTCCATGCCCTAGTCAGTCTGGATTTTTTTTAAAGTGCCAGGCAGGTACAACTCCGCTATGGAAAGTCTGTGTGCACCCGCAGCATGGGTGGCTAGCAGGAACCTACAGATGGTACATAAAGAAATCCCATTGCAGTGCCCCGGATAGCTGAGGTTACATGAGAGAAAATACATGTTGACCTCGGCCCACAACCCATGCCCTAGTCAGTCTGGGTTCTTTTGGGGGCCAGATAGGTAGAACACCGCGATGGGAAGACTTAGTGCACCCATAGTATACACAGACCCCTGTAATATTCCTCTAGTAAAGGTATAAGCTGACCCCAGTAAAATTTCAATAGTAACAGTATAGACAGACCCCAGTAACATTTCAGTAGTAACAGTAAGGACAGAACCGAGTAACATTTCTGTAGTAACAGTATAGGCAGACCCCAGTAACATTTATGTAGCAGCAGTATAGGCAGACCCCTGTAACATTTCTGTAACAGCAGTATAAGCAGACCCCTGTAACATTTATGTAGCACAAGCATAGGCAGACCCCTGTAACATGTCTGTAGTAGAAGTATAGGCAGACCCAAGTAACATTTCTGTAGAAGTAAAGGCAGACCCCAGTAACATTTCGCCGCAGTATAAGCAGACCACTGTAACATTTATGTAGCAGAAGCATAGGCAGACCCCAGTAATATTTATGTAGTAACAGTACAGACAGATCCCAGTAACATTTCTGTTGCAGAAGTATAGGCAGACCCCTGTAACATTTAAGTGGCAGCAGTATAGGCAGACCCCAGTAACATCCTTGTGGCAGCAGTATAGGCATACCCCTGTAAAATTTACGTGGCAGCAGTATAGGCAGACCCCAGTAACATCCTTGTGGCAGCAGTGTACGCAGACCCCTGTAACATTTCTGTAGTAACAGTATAGATAGATCCCAGTAACATTTCTATAGCAAAAGTATAGGCAGACCCTGTAACATTTAAGTGGCAGCAGTATAGCCAGACCCCAGTAACATCCTCGTGGCAGCAGTATATGCAGACCCCTGTAACATTTCTGTAGTAACAGTATAGACAGATCGCAGTAACATTTCTGTAGCAGAAGTATAGGCAGACCCCTCTAACATTTACGTGGCAGCAGTATAGGCAGACCCCAGTAACATCCTTGTGGCAGCAGTATAGGCAAACCCCTGTAAAATTTACGTGGCAGCAGTATAGGCAGACCCCAGTAACATCCTTGTGGCAGCAGTATACGCAGACCCCTGTAACATTTCTGTAGTAACAGTATAGACAGATCCCAGTAACATTTCTGTAGCAGAAGTATAGGCAGACTTCTGTAACATTTTTACGTGGCAGCAGTATAGGCAGACCCCAGTAACATCCTTGTGGCAGCAGTATAGGCAAACCCCTGTAACGTTTATGTGGCAGCAGTATAGGCAGACCCCAGTAACATCCTTGTGGCAGCAGTACACGCAGACCCCTGTAATATTTCTGCAGCAACAGTATAGACAGATCCCAGTAACATTTCTGTAGCAGAAGTATAGGCAGACCCTTGTAACATTTACGTGACAGCATTATAGGTAGACCCCAGTAATATCCTTGTGGCAGCAGTATAGGCAAACCCCTGTAAAGCTAACCTGGCAGCAGTATAGGCAGACCCCAGTAATATCCTTGTGGCAGCAGTATACGCAGACCCCTGTAACATTTCTGTAGTAATAGTATAGACAGATCCCAGTAACATTTCTGTAGCAGAAGTATAGGCAGACCCCTCTAACATTTACGTGGCAGCAGTATAGGCAGACCCCAGTAACATTCTTGTGGCAGCAGTATAGGCAAATCCCTGTAAAGTTAACATGGCAGCAGTATAGGCAGACCCCAGTAACATCCTTGTGGCAGCAGTATACGCAGACCCCTGTAACATTTCTGTAGTAACAGTACAGACAGATCCTAGTAACATTTTTGTAGCAGAAGTATACACAGACCCCTGTAACATTTCTGTAGTAACAGTATAGACAGATCCCAGTAACATTTCTGTACAGAAGTATAGTCAGACCCCTGTAACATTTACTTGGCAACAGTATAGGCAGACCCCAGTAACATCCTTGTGGCAGCAGTATAGGCAAACCCCTGTAAAATTTACGTGGCAACAGTATAGGCAGACCGTAGTAACATCCTTGTGGCAGCAGTATAGGAAGACCCCTGTAACATTTAAGTGGCAGCAGTATAGGCAGACCCTAGTAACATCCTTGTGGCAGCAGTATAGGCAGACCCCTGTAACATTTATGTTGCAGACGTATAGGCAGACCCCTTGAACATTCAAATGGCAGCAGTATAGGCACACCCCTGTAACTTCCTTGTAGCAGAAGTATAGGCAGGCAGACCCCAGTAAAATTTCTGTAGTAATAGTATAGGCCAACCTCTGAAACATTGGGGTACCATGAGCGTAGGCGAAGGCCGGAAAATTTGGTTGGATAAGAGTGTAGGCATGGGCCCGAAAAATAAGTATACCAAGAGTACAAGTGTGGCTTGAGAAAGGTGCTTTGTTGCACTGAAACGCATTGCCTTATTAAAAAAGTTTCTTCTGACTTGAAAACTCCTGGACTATTACTATGCATCTTGGAGCATAGCTCTGTACTGTGTTGAGGACACTCTGTGGAGGGGGCATTTGTGCATCATACCCCCTCCTTTCAAGTAAGTGTCATACCTCACTATTTACTTCTATGTGAATTCGTCCTTAGTTCACTCCATCTTTGAGTGCAGATTCGTCTTTTTCTGACTATTTGTTCATTGTTTCATCTGGGTGAGCTCTGTTATCAGAGCCCCCAGCTTGCATCTGCAGCTCTCCTTTATATGAAAGGATTGGAGTTCTGAGGAGAAGACGCATTGGGATTATTTCCGCATATCCCAGCGGGTGTAAAGCGGATCTGCCTGTGGCGCTCTCTAACGTTTTTCAAGAGTACAAGTGTACCTCTGAAAAATTTATCAACCGAGAGGGCAGATGAAATCCATAAATATTTTTTGAAAGATACAGCTCACTGTTGCTTAATTTGTAACAGAGCCTGTAGGCAGCCCTGTTGAAAACATTGGTTCATGTTAAAGTATCAATACTTTTGAAACTTTGAAAAATTGTAAAAACATTGGTAGATGAGCCTTTTGGGCCGCAGAAAAATTGGCCGTTCAGCGCGATGACATGTTGTTTCTGGAGGAGGAGTAGCAGGAGGAGGACTAATGTCAGAGACAGATTGACAAAGAGAAATGCCCCGTTTTCCCGTTGATAGAGAGGAGTGCTTTTATCTGCGGTTGCAGCGAAAAGAATCTTTAGGTTCTGCTGCTCTCCGCTGGTGGAGAAAAGAAGTCTGAAGAAATCCACGCTTTGTTCATCTTTATGAATGTAAGCATGTCGGCACTGGCAGTTGACAGGCAGGTACGCTTGTCCATGATGATTCCCCCAGCTGCACTAAACACCCTCTCTGACAAGACGCTAGCGGCAGGGCAAGCCAGCACCTCCAGGGCATACAGCGCAAGTTCGTGCCACGTGTCCAGCTTTGACACCCAATAGTTGTATGGAGCTGAGGCATCACGGAGGACGGTGGTACGATCGGCTACGTACTCCCTCACCATCTTTTTACAGTGCTCCCTCTGACTCAGCCTTGACTGGGGAGTGGTGACACAGTCTTGCTGGGGAGACATAAAGCTGGCAAAAGCCTTGGAGAGTGTTCCCCTGCCTGTGCTTAACATGCTGCCTGATCTCCGCGCCTCCCCTGCTACTTGGCCCTCAGAACTGCGCCTTCTGCTGCTAGCGCTGTCAGATGGGAAGTTTACCATCAGTTTGTCCACCAGGGCCCTGTGGTATTGTATCACTCTCGAACCCGTTTCCTCTTCGGAAATGAGAGTGGAAAGGTTCTCCTTATACTGTGGGTCGAGAAGGGTGTACACCCAGAGGCAAGCAGCATGGGAACCCTCTGCAGTGGCCCAGCTGTCCCCCCTCCTCCTCCTCCTCCAAAACGCGCTGAGATATAGACATGAGGGTGCTCTGACTATCAAGCGACATACTCTCTTCCCCCGTCTCCTGTTCCGACCGCAAAGCGTCAGCCTTTATGCTTTGCAGCAAACTTCTCAGCAGGCATAGCAGAGGAATGGTGACGCTAATGATTGCAGCATTGCCACTCACCATCTGGGTAGACTCCTCAAAGTTTCCAAGGACCTGGCAGATAACTGCAATCCAGGCCCACTCCTCGGTAAAGAATTGAGGAGGCTGACTCACACTACACCGCCCATGTTGGAGTTGGTATTCCACTATTGCTCTACGCTGCTCATACAGCCTGGCCGACATGTGCAGCGTAGAATTCCACCATGTGGGCACGTCGCACAGCAGTTGGTGCTCTGGCAGATTAAACCGATGTTGCAGGGTCCTCAGGGTAGCAGCGTCCGTGGTGGACTTGTGGAAATCTGCGCAGACGTGGCGCACTTTGCCGAGCAGGTCAGACATGTGCGGGTAGTTTTTCAGAAACTGTTGAACCACCAAATTGAAGAGGTGGGCCAGGCATGGCCCGTGTGTGAGGCTGGCGAGCTTCAGAGCCACCACCAGGTTATGGCCATTGTCACACACGACCATGCCCGGTTGGAGGCTCAGCGGCGAAAGCCAGAGGTCGGTCTGCTCTGTCAGACCCTGCAATAGTTCGAGGGCCATGTGCCTCTTGTCACCTAGGCTGAGAAGTTTCAGCAAGGCCTGCTGATGCTTGCCCACCGCTGTGCTGCGGCGTCGCGCCACACCGACTGCTGGCGATATGCTGCTCACATTTCTTAATTGAGAGGTAAAGGTTGCGTAGAAGGAGGAGGAGGGGGAGCGTTTAGAGGAGGTGGCATAGACCGCCGCAGATACCCGAACCGAGGAAGGACCCGCTATTCTGGGTGTGGGTAGGACGTGTGCAGCCCCAGGCTCTGACTCGGTCCCAGCCTCCACTAAATTCACCCAGTGTGCCATCAGGGAGATATAGTGGCCCTGTCCGCCAGTACTCGTCCACGTGTCCGTGGTTAAGTGGACCTTCCCAGTACTGGTGTAGGGCTGGGACGGCACACCGGGAAAAATAGTGGCGACTCGGGACCGAGTAGCGTGGGCCCGCCGCCGCCATTATGTTTTTGAAAGCCTCCGTTTCCACAAGCCTGTACGGCACCATCCCTAAGCTGATCAATTAGGCAATGTGCACGTTTAAAGCTTGAGTGTGCGGGTGTGTGGCAGCGTATTTGCGCTTTCAATTCAACGCTTGCGCTAGCGACAGTTGGACGCTGCGCTGAGAGACATTGCTGGATGGGGCGGAGGACAGCGGAGGTGAGGGTGTGGGTGCAGGCCGGGAGGCGCTCATGCCTGTGCCCTGAGAGGGGGGTTGGATCAGTGTGGCAGATTGGGGCACAGGGGGAGAGGCAGTGGTGCGACCCGGAGGCGGTGAACAGCCTTCTTCATCCCACCTTGTGGGGTGCTTGGCCATCATATGCCTGCGCATGCTGGTGGTGGTGAGGCTGGTAGTGGTGGCTCCCCGGCTGATCTTGGTGCAACACAGATTGCACACCACTGTTCGTCAGTCGTCCGCGCTCTCACTGAAAAACATCCACACCTTTGAACACCTTGGCCTCTGCACGGTGGTTTGGCGCGAGGGGGTGCTTTGGGAAACAGTTGGGGGATTCTTCGCTCTGGCCCTGCCTCTACCCCTGGCAACCCCACTGCCTCTTCCAACCTGTCCTGCTGCTGCACTTACCTCCCCCTCTGAAGACCTGTCCTCAGTTGGCTTAGCAAATCAGGTGGGGTCAGTCACCTCATCGTCCAGCGGCTCTTCTTCCGAATCCTCTGTGTGCTCCTCCCTCAGACTTACTGCCCTTACTCATCGTCCTCCTCACCCACTGAAAGCTCTTGAGACAGTTGCCGGAAGTCCCCAGCCTCATCACCCGGACCCCGGGAACTTTCCAAAGGTTGGGCATCGGTCATGACAAACTCCTCAGGTGAGAGAGGAACCATTTTTTCCCAATCAAGGCAGGGGCCCGAGAACAGTTCCTGAGAGTCTGTCTGCTCATCAGAATGTGTCATTTTGATGGAGTGAGGAGGCTGGGAAGAAGGAGGAGCAGCAGCGAGAGGATTCACAGTTGCAGCAGTGGACGGTATAGAAGACAGGTGGTCGATACATTGCTGGATGCATTTTCTGCCATTCACAACAGGACCTGCTCATACTGCTCTGTTTGTAATAAAGGTCTACCACGTGGACCCAAAAATTGTGATATGAAGCTGGGGACCCCAGAAACTTGCCTCTCTCCTAATCCCGCAGCAGCCGGCTGCAATTCACCTGGACCAGGAACTTGGCCTGTGCCCACAACCTCACTTAGACATCCGCGTCCTCACCCCTGTCCACATCCTCTAGCCCTACCCCTCAGCATGGTGGATTATGAATAGAGCAGACACAGAGCAGTGTAAATAATTATGGAATTATTGGCGTACAGTTGGAGGCTGACAGCGGTTATGTAACGTAAACTGCAGCCAGAAAACAATTATACGCAAGGCTGCAAAAAGGTCTGACTCTGCAATAGTGATGCACTACAACTCCCACCAGACAACCTCTAAAATCCCCTCTAAAATTGGGGTTCTTGTAGACAGGATTCTACACTACCACTGTCCCTGCCTCACCAGTACTGCCCCTATACTCTGTATAATTGACTGCAGATTGAGAACGCTATAGCTGTAATAGCCTGCAGAGCTTGAGATGAAACAAAATGTTTTGGTGCAAAACTGCTCCCAACAGCCACAACAGTAATGCACACGGTCACATGTGGCCCTAAGAAGGACTGTTGAGGTTCTTGAAGACGCTAACACTATGCCTGAATGAGCAACAGCACCTTCCCTAATCTCTGCCAGCGTGTGTCTGAGGCGAGCTGCGGGCAAGACCGCTTTAAGTACTGGGCGGTCACTTGATCTCACCAGCTACTCCCTGCAGGGGGGGGGTGGGATAGGGCTGGAACGTCACAGGAGGAAGTTGTAATGCCTTCCCTGCATGTCTATTGGCCAGAAAATGGCGCTAAACATGTAGGGAAGGAAATGGAATTGACTCGAGTACCGCGTGGTGTTCGTCTCGAGTAACAAACATCTCGAACACCCTAATACTCAAACGAGCATCAAGCTCGGACGAGTATGCTCGCTCATCTCTAGTCCTTATCTTATATCACCATATATCTCTTAGTAGATAGACAACTTCAGAGACAAGTTGTTTTCGGGTATACTCGACAGTGTCTGTTATTGCGCAGTTTAAATTCATATAATATATAAATATATATCCATTAATCGGGTTTTGCTCCACTCTGCATTCTCATGCACCTGTCTAGCCCTCAAGCTCTATGCTCCTGGGAGGACCCAGAGTTTATAAATACATCCGTCCAGTTCTAGAGAGATCAGTTGGTGTTGTAGTTCTGGTCAGTGACAGAAGCAAGTAGATTTCTGAAGGAATTAGTGCAGCGGTGAAGGAGAGGTGAAGTTAATAGTGAGAAAGCAAGAAATGAGAAAGAATAAGATTAAGCTATTTTCCACCTTCAAGCCCAACCTCTCCCCCTCCCCCCCCCCCCCCTCCATATCAGTATCTGGCACCATAGTAACCCCCAGACAACACGCCTGCTGTTTTGGCATCACACTGGATTCTGACTTCTCCTTCACCCCCCAC
Source organism: Eleutherodactylus coqui (assembly GCF_035609145.1). Taxonomy (NCBI): domain Eukaryota; kingdom Metazoa; phylum Chordata; class Amphibia; order Anura; family Eleutherodactylidae; genus Eleutherodactylus; species Eleutherodactylus coqui. The sequence continues at coordinate 28,230,765 of NC_089839.1, forward strand.
ATCCAATCTCTGCCTGCAACACAGAAATATCACTAAAATCCGTCCATTTCTCACCACGGACTCGTTAAAGACACTCACTGTCGCTCTCATCAATTACCGACTCAACTACTGAAACTCGCTACTTATCAGCCTTTCCTGCACCAGACTCTTCCCTCTCCAATCCATACTAAATGCAGCTAGACTCATTTTCCTATCTAGCTGTTTCTCAGATGCCTCTGCACTATGCCAATCACTGCACTGGCTGCCCATCCATTACAGATCTAGATTCAAACTCCTTAACCTCACCCGCAAAGCTCTCTATGGTGCCGCACCACCGTACATCACTTCCCTTCTGTCCATACATCATCCAGCCTACACACTCCAATCTGCTAACACATTCACATTAAACGACCATCTATTCCAAACCTGTTGCAGCAGTGCTGAGATCGCTGCCGGATTGACTAAGTCCCGTGTGGGTTTTCGACTTGGTTCTGCACCTTCTAGCTCAGTAGGTGTGACGTAATATAGTCACACCTGGCGGTGATTAGCTTGCTATTTACCTGGGCTGGATACTGAGCTAAAGTGCTGTGAATTGCCAGTTGCTCGCTGTCTGAGCTGGTAGTAAGTGGCTCCCATGTACAGCATAGTCTCTGCTGTGAGGTGAACAGAGGTCGGTTCCGTGTGCTGCTGCTTCACTACCAGCTAAGTGTGGTGTTTCATTTGAGTTTCCTTTTGGGGGTTGCTTTGTTCCTTTATTTTGTTGGCCTAGTAGGGTTACTTAGGTCCCAGGAATGAATGCAGGCCCACATCTATTGAAGCAATCAGTCTGCCGTGCGAGGCAGGGCCCTCTCCCTCATTGTCACGTGTTTAGGGAAAGACTTCCCATTTATTTTGTGTTATTTATTTCAGTTGCTGCACTTTGGGTATTATTGTGCATAATTGCAGGTGTTGGTCCAGCACGTAATTTGCGGACATAACAGAACCTCACATGCTCGCCTCCAGGACCTCTCTAGAGCAGCAACGGACCTCTGGAATGCACTACCCCAAAACATCTGTACAATCCCTCCTCTGCGTGTGTGTGTATATATAATATACATACATATATATACACATGCACACACAACAGAAATACTCATCTCTCCCCCTCCACGCTGTTCCCCGCACTGCCGTTCTGGTCCTCCAGATGGTCTGTTTATTTCAGCTGCAACAGTCATGTGGTTGTTTACTCATGCGACTGCTGCAGCCAATGGGAGGCCCCCAGATGGGATATCATCAGTGACGTTCCATAAACCAGCTGGGGCTTCTACATTACAAGCAGACGTGACTGGTTTATAGGTAAATACCAGGCCATAAGACCGGGAGGCATCATGAGTCAGATGCTCAGGTGCTAAACCACCGAAACAGCACTTTGGATCCAAAGTGAGCATATTGTTAAAATATAGTTTTGTATGACAGAGAAAAAGAAACATGAAAATGGAAATGCACACTCTCATAATAGATGCTAGTGAAATGAATGTGCCTCCATGTTCTATCTTATGTGTAGCACTTTTGTAAGCAAGAAGCCATCTTCTATGCCTCTTTTTCACTGTATTCATTTGTCCTATTCTGGGGGATTTATGGATATTAAATGGTTATTTTATAAGTCCTGAGTGAATCACTAAGGGTTTTGCTCCAGAAGATAGCTATTGTGACATTTAGACTGGCTGGCGAGTCAAACTGACATGTTCCTAACTGTTCACATATGTTATCTAAACATTCTCTCTAAACAACTTATTGTTTAGATTTACTGTTCCAAGAAGTTAATCATGTATAATCAAATCTGCGCCTGGCTGGCATTTTAGATGTAAAATTCCTTATCTTGCATATTCATATTTTGTTTATGTTTCTTTTGACCAGTGGTAATAACTGAATTATAATAAATTTTAGGTATTGTAATTGAATATGTGCCCCTATAAAACCTGATGCCTGTAAATCAACAGACAGATAACTTTGACCATATCAAGTTGTTTGTGGTTTGACAAGTTATTTCCGGGCCCGTATATACTTCTAACCAATTTGAACCTCAGAGGCATATCATAGCAAAAATTATTTGCACCAACATAGACAAACATATATAAACTTTATTAAGTAAGCGAAGAATTGAAAACACAAAATCAAAACATTTCTTACTCACAGAGTAATTTATCTAAAGGCCACTTTATACAGAATGAACTGTTGGGCACATATGCCTGGCAGGTTGTCCCAGCAATAATCAAACCTGTGCTTTTCACAGGAACAAGCACTCAGTGAATGAAGGTAAAAGGCGATGGGGATTCTCAATGAACTGGCAGTTGTTCATAAGTGAACGACTACCTGTTTACATAGGCTGATCTTTCATTCAGTTTTCTGCATGCAGAAACTGAATGACGAACAAGAAATACTTACCATATTGCTCCATAAACTACTAAAATGGCTCGCCTCTACATGGGCGCTGGTTAGCCTCCTGCCTAAGGTGTTTAGCGAGACAGCGGACTGTAGTCAGCTAAGTATCTCTGTCTATAAATTCTGCGTGAGGCTTATTCACTTCTACTGTACTGTGTTACATACATTGCTATTTCCATTTGCATTAGACATCTTCCCTATCCTCCATCTAGGGATAGATTCGGCCCCCTAGGTTCCTACTCTGGGGCCTCCCATATTGGAGTAATGTTGCTGCTATATTGGTTAGGGGCAGCGTTCCCATCCTGGTATATCTGTTGCTGTTACTTGCCCTATTTTGTGTTCCCCAGATTTTGGTGTTATAATACATGTCTATATTTGTCCATTGCAGACATAGGTTACATCTAGATGTGACCTGTTGGGGAGGCTCTATACTTGAACCCTGCATGAACATAACAATAATGAACAGGGAGTGGTCCGGAGGAGCCCAACACTATATAAAAAATTATCCACCCCTTTAAAACAGCTACAATTGGAGCCAACTCCAAATGCGACAATTTAACAGCTGTCAATCACTGCTTATGGGGCAGACTTGGCTCACAAGCCCACTGCATCCTTCCTGAGCGACCAATGACTGGTAAATCTGTCATTGATTGATAAGCGGTTAAGTTTATGCACCATATATGTACGTCGTATGGTCCTGGGTTTTAAACTAAATGTAGCTAGACGAGTGCCTGGCTGTCAGAAACAGCTTTGCTGCATCTTTTCTGGCTGACATAAAACTCAATGAACAATATGTAGTGAACAGAGGAAGCGGTAGTGGCATTGCCTCTATGGGACCCAGTAAGTATATGACTGACAAGTGCTCCCGACATGGCAGAGCTGCTGGATCTAAGCAGACCCAGCCATGTGATCAGGGGCGGAGGTTGTAACTAACTCACTCACAGACACAGAGCCTAGGTGACTGATCACATAATGGGGTCATCATCACAGGCCCTGTAAGCACACAGCTGCTATCAGGCTCTGCGTGTTTTATGTTTTAGGACTTTTGATGACGTCACCATCATGTGATCAAGAGCGGAGCATGTAACTCACTCACTCATGGACAGGTGGTCGTTAGTATTTTGACTTAACTTACCAGCCCACTCCATCCTTCCTGAGCGACCAATGACTGATAAATCCATCAATGGTTGATTAGAGGTTAAATGTATGCACCATATATGTACATCGTGTGGTCCTGGGTTTTAAACATACACCATTGTAAATGCAAACTTGCTTTAGCTAGACAGGTGCCTGGCTGTCAGAGACAGCTTTGTTGCATCTTTTCTGGCTCGTATAACATTTAATGAGCAATCAGCAGTGCCGTTGCCTCTATTGGACCCAGTAAGTACATGATTGACAAGCGCCCCCGGCATGGCAGAGCTGCTGGATCTAAGCAGACCCAAAGCAGCTGTACTAGATGCAGATGGCAGTGGGATGGTTTTCCCCTTTAACTGGTTCCCATGGATGCCCCAATTATAGTGGAAACCAGCTAAATAGAAATGTCTTTTATGATGTCATAGGGGAACATGTTAGGAAAATATATATAAAAAAAATTACTGATAAAAAAAAAAACCCACACCACACCAATCTTGTAATGTAAGACTATACAAAGTATACATCAAAATGACCAAAACAATTAACCCATTCTCATAGTTTATTAACATTTGCAATTTACACTAACAAAGAACTAAACAAAAACATTTTTTTTTTACTTTTCAGACATACTACCTCTAATAAAACATAAAATAACTTTTGAAAAAAAAAAAACAAAGGTACTAAAAACAGACCTATGCATCATAAAAAAATATACAAAATGTATTTTTGTAACCCAAGAAAAGGAAATTATGGCAGTTGAATCACCCAGTGTGCTAAATCTCTAAAAAGTGTCAGGTCACAAAGAACCAAAACATTAAGAGGTAAATCCAGATCTAATGGGCCCTATGTTTTTCAAAGGGTGCCTGTACATGCAAGACTTCTCTGTAGCAATATACAAATGGAGCTCCGCTGATCACCGGCCAGCACCGTTACCCGTTAATTCAAACAATGGGATGAGTTCATATGCTGGCCAGCAATCAGCAGAGCTTCACCTGTGCTTTACCGCGGAGAAACCCTGCGTGTACGGGAACCCAAAGAGTAGCTTTTAATCATGTGGAATGGGACAAATCTTTGATTTAAGTTAACGAAGTCTCATTCCTCAGTCTCCTTATTGTCCTACACATTGGAAATAAAAAACATGGTCCGTAATACTGATCCTTATCAGATGACAGTTTTGTTTGCTCATAGAAGGAGAGAGTAAAAGGGGCGACTATTTGACCTCATTCACACTTTAATATGCGAATGCTTAATCAGCTTTAGTTGCCGCATACAAGGGGTAAGGCGATGACTGACAACCATTCCCATCAGAATGGTGGCTATGTTTTACAGTCCTGCTCCTGATTGTGTGGGCGCAGTGGCGGTGTGTGCCCAATCTGAGCATCATAATTGTTTGGCACAGGTGCTTTGAGAAGTCCTGCCTCCACCGTCCTGTTATGCTATGGCTCCTGTTGGGGGTAAGTTATACATCAGAAGGCATCCCAAGAGTCTGATCACACATCATGGAATAAATCCACACTAAAATCCACCTGCGGATCTTCATAGTAAGATTAATTATAATGTATGAATAACTGCTGTGAAGATCTGCAGCATTTCCACAACAAATAGAGCATGCTGCGGATGTGAAAGTTTGCAGCTTGACTATCTTCACTGCTGATTTTTTTCCACTATAAGTGGATGGGATTTCTTAAATCCCCATTCTCTACACTGTATTATACGTTGGCGCAGAATTTCAGCTTGCATTCTACAGCTGAAATTAGGCAGGAACTACATTGAGTTTGAGTAGATATATAGATTTACATTAGCTACATATTCTGGTCCACAAAACATGGACCAAAGTTAATATACGCTCATTTGAAAGCGGTCTGAGGCAGCAGATCCTACAATGAGGTTCCACGATTGAAATATTTACAATAATCTGAACATTAAAATGATTTCTCTCCTGCATGAGTTCTCTGATGTTCAATTAGCAATAACTTCTTACTAAAACCTTTCTCACATTCAGGACATGGATATGACCTCCCCTGTGTGAGTTCTCTGATGTCGAGCAAGAGTTGATTTCTCACTAAAACATTTCCCACATTCAGGACATGAAAATGGCTTCTCCCCTGTGTGAGTTTTTAAATGACTTGCAAGAGTGGCTTTATTATAAAAACATTTCCCACATTCAGGACATGAAAATGGCTTCTCCCCTGTGTGAATTTTTAAATGACTTGTAAGAGTGCTTTTATGATTAAAACATTTCCCACATTCAGGACATGAAAATGGCTTCTCTCCTGTGTGAATTTTTAAATGAGACTTAAGATTTCCTTTCAGATGAAAACATTTCTCACATTCAGGACATGAAAATGGCTTCTCTCCTGTGTGAATTTTTAAATGATCCTCAAGATTTCCTTTCAGATGAAAACATTTCCCACATTCTGCACATGAAAATGCCTTCTCTCCTGTGTGAAATCTCTGATGTTTAACTAATTCTGATTTCCTACTAAAACATTTCCCACATTCTGCATATGAAAATGGTTTCTCATCTGTGTGAATTTTTAAATGACTTGCAAGAGTGCTTTTATTATTAAAACATTTCCCACATTCAGGACATGAAAATGGCTTCTCTCCTGTGTGAATTACTAAATGAGCCTCAAGATTTCCTTTCTGCTGAAAACATTTCCCACATTCTGAACATGAAAATGGCTTCTCCCCTGTGTGAGTTTTTAAATGATACGTAAGACTGCTTCTATGATTAAAACATTTCCCACATTCTGAACATGAAATTTGCTTTTCATCTTTGTCAGTTCTCCGGTGCCAAGAAAGATTTGATTTCTTTTTAAAATCTGAGCAACACGGACGTTTTTTCCCCCGTCTACGGCCAGTGATTTGTTTGCCAATCAGTGAAGAAGGTTTCCTGTCACTAGTGCCATCAGTAAGGGGTATTGAATTAGGTTGTGTGGTATTATCTTCTACTTCATTTAGAGATACGAGGTGTCGATGGTGGCCTCTACTCCAGTCTTCACCTGGAGTAAAAGAAATAATGATTTTCCCCCTATATTTCTTTTTTTCAATTAACCAAATCAAGCTTTATTGAAATAATAGCAAGGAAACAAACTAAAATGGAAAATACAAGAAAAATAGGATAACTTATGATAAGTAAATCACTAGTAAATATATGAAAGACAGAAGACAAACAAAAACATCATAGTATTTGTAAATGCTTTGTAAAGATTACAGAATAGAATTTCTAGTAGAGATAGCTAAAATTTAAAGGAGGTTTCCAGTGAAATACTATTGTTGACCTATCATCAGAAAAGGTCATCAATAGTTGATTGGCTGAGGTCCATCACTCAGGACTCTGGACGATATGCTGAGCGGGCGCATGCTGTCAGCTCTGCAAATACACAGAGGTTGGAGCGGAAGCCTCCACACCGACCTCCATATTGATTTCAATGGCAGCCATGCCTGCAGTTACAAGCACCAGCCACTACACAGAGGTCGGCACGGAGGCTTCTGCTTCGACCTCTGTGTATTTGCAGCACAAGGTCATCAATATTATTTCACTGGAAAACCCCTTTAAATTTTTAAACATCATTTATTATTTTCGCATTGCAAGAATTATTATGCCAATCAAATGTAAGAAAAATGTAAAGCAGGGTATATATTCATTAACATCCAAAATATACCTAGAAGGAGTTGTCAGAATGTCCCAGTGGCCATTCAGGGGTATGTGTATTTCAGTTTATTATTTTAATGCACCTAGACCTATTGAACAGGAGTTGTCCGGTGAATGGATAACACCTTTAATCACTTTTTCTATATTCTGTTCATTTGAGGAGGTGGGTAAACAAAAAAAATATCAATTGTGTTTCCTTTTTAACCCCTTAAGGACCAGGTTGTTTTGTACCTTAAGGACCAGACAGTTTTTAGGGATTTTACCCATGTGGCGGTTTTACTGCTCCATTTTTTTCCTTTAGCTACCAAAATTATTTTTGCTGCGTTTTTTTTTCCGTGACATATAGGACTATTGAGGCACTAAATGGGTAATAGTAATGATCAGGTGTAAGATGATATTCTGAGCTTCCCATTAATAGAATACATTCAAACAAGATTTATGAAAGGCTCTTACCATTAACCGACACCGATATGGATTTATCGAGTCCACTCATTGTTACGTTAGAACTTTCCTGCAAGAATCCCACAAAAAGAGATGAGAAAAAAAAAGACCCTTAATTTATCTTATGTCCATCAGTACTTTGCACTATCTGCGCTCCCCAGCCTTAACTGAATGAAACTGTGGACCACCATCAAATTAAAACACTTCACCATGGACTCCTCTCCTGGGCACCAAAGGAGTGGGATGTGTCTTACAGAGATCCTTCACTGACTCCTGACCTCAGCGACATCGGAACCCCTTTGGTGCCCCGAAGCAGTTATAGGTGATTGATATCCCCATATTTGTCTTGGGGAAGCCCCAACTCACCGCCCTTGGAGGATCCGTGGAGGCACGGAAAACAGCAGCGCCGTGAGGCCCAGGATACATCACTTCCCAAGACTTCTTCAGCAGCAGGGGATCCCGGTAAGCCCCCATCCAACTGTGGCGCCCTGATACGGAACCCTGCGACACAGCCACTGGCCCGCAGCGGCCTAGCGAAGTGCAAAGCCGTGGCGTAATTTCCAGTCGACACACATGTGGCATAGCCCCCCCCCCAGCACCCCAAAGACGTTGAAGAGAACTGCGGTGCCACTCTACAATTGGGAGGACCCCGCTTACCATTCTGGGCAAATCCGCCATCTCCACACCGCTCCCCGGGCATGGGCTGGATGGTTCCGGAGCCTTGGTCTGAAGTTTCGGCCACCGTGAATATTGCAGGGACACGGCCACTCCACTACCTCTGGCAAAGACCTTCGGTGACCTCCACTTGCCCGCTGCTCCCGCCCTGGACCCCTGCGACAAGGTCATTGATCCACTGTGGCCTAGCTGTGCATAAAGCTGTGGCCTAGAGTTCAGGCTGATCTGCGTGTCGCCTGGCCCCCTGGCACTCATTACCTGCTGCTGGGGGAACCCTTCCTGATACATTGGAGGATTCTGCCACCGTCGCCTCACCACTACCTGGGTGCGGCCAAGTTGGCTCCGGAGGCTTGGGGCCCCAACTGCTGCGGACACTGGGGGGGTCCAACCACTCCACGCCCTGGAGCGTTTCTGGTGGCAAAGATTCTCTGGCAAACTACATCTGCGCCGCTCCTGACACAAACACCTACAGTGCAACTACCTGCCCACTGAGGCCTAGTGACAGTCGGAGCCGCGGCCTGGATTTATGACCACCCTACTCATCGCAGGAGCATCGCGGCTGCACTGGATGGAATTGGAGGTAAGAGTCGGCGCAGGGGGTTCACATGGTCCACCAACACCAAGCACCCTGCAGCCAACTGCTGAGACCCACGGGAGTCGAGAGCCATAACACACAGCCTGGGTCACATCTGTCCCCATTGCTGCCCTAACAAGTGTTATTGCTCAGGACTTGACAAACTGGAGAAGAGAGGCTGTACCAGTGAGAGCACAATATAGCAAGACAGTTTAAACCCCTATAAACCAACACCACTGTAAACCGCGGGAGAAAATGCTGGCCATGATTCAATCTCTAAGGGTGCCACTAACTTGGATGGCTACTGCATAATTATCAGATGAGAAGCCACATCCATATCATCGACCTGCTGATAAATCTTCATTGATCTTACAGATGGAGCGAAATTTTTGACCTTTGTTTATGCAAGCTGTGAAACCCCTAGACCTGGAGAGGTCCAAGTATGGACAGATACTTAAATGAACGCAACGCGGGTACCTCGACATGAGTAACACGCCAGCTGGATTCGGTGAAAAATAACAGCAACCGGAAAACAAAAAAGTAAACCATCTAAAACTGCTAAAGAAAAAGAACACAAAGGATTCATCTGTCTATGTCCCCACCAAAGCCTGCCTCACCCCGTGCCACGGTTATAACATATAACAGATTGTTACTCTTTGGAACTTGACACCTCCTCTTCTCCATCCTCCTCCAAATGTATGTGTCTTCTATCTCCCTCTGGACTGTTGAAGAGGAGGGACCTGTTATATCTCTGCGCTCCACGGATCTCGGTTGCTGACCCACATTCATGCAGACAAATAGCTTTACTATCAGAGATACTGATAGGCTTCAATCTATTTTCCCCTCTATACTCGACACATCGCAGAAGGGCTTCACACGTGGAAGAAATGCTTTAAAAAATATCAGAGCTGCAATAGCGGCAACGGTTGCCACACAAAGTCCCACTAGTCCAGTATTGATGCTATTGAGTCTAGATGCCGAGAAAGCTTTTGATAAAAATATGATACTGGGTGGCGTAGCTTTGGACAGACATATGTAAATTCTAAAACATGATACGCGTATACAAATGCCACCAGTAGCCTCACAGTTAATGGCCTTAATACCCCAACCATTGACTTAGTTAGGGGGGCCCGTCAAGGCTGCCCCCTCTCCCCATTACTTTTTAATTCATCCATAGACCCATTGCTCAGGCACTTAATAAATACCCCACTCTTTAATGGAGCCTGCTATGCTGATTTGGAAATTAAGGCGGAATCATTTGCAAACAGCATATTTTTGATAGTCAGCAACCCAAAAGAGACACTGACGCCCTTATTACAAGGAATCGAGAAAATTGGAGAGCTCTCTGGCTATACCTTAAATTGAGACAAAACGGAAGCGCTACTATTAAAAGGATTGGCTAAACTTTTGTGGATGGCCCAATACCCCTTCCATTGGGAAAAGCATTCCATACAATATCTGGGAATACAGGTCACAAGATGCCCTTCTAAATTATATAAAACAAACACTGAACCCTAAATTAAAAAACTGAAAATGACTCTAAATTTATGGAAAAACTTCACTGTGTCCTTTTTGGGAAAGAGCTAATCTTTTAAAAATGACAGAATTTCCCCGTCTGCTATACAGCCTACATTCTCTGCCCAGATTTTTAAAACTAAAAGACATAAAAAAGATCAATTATTTATTTATATAGAAACTTTGTTTGGGGTGCGAAAAGACCGTGCATAGCTCTTAAAACATTGCAAAAACATAAAGTCAATGGTGGAATCAATCTCCCTCATATAAGGGACTACAATCTAGCAGTACAGGCTCGCATTATTCATGATTGGATATATTCCCAGTCGAATTTTACAAACAAACTGCTCGAGCAGAAAATGTCTGGCCCAATACAGTTACAAAATATCCTTCATCTCCAGGACGCAGAAGTACCAGAGACTGAAGCGTAACCCCCAAATACTTGTGGCTTGGAAGACGTGGGACAAACTACATCGCGACAGTCATGCATCCCCACATATATCCCCACAACTATCTTTTATTAACAACCCCAACTTTCAGCACAATAACCCACACAACATTTTCTAAGATTGGTGGGCTCGAGGGATTGACTCGATGGACAAACTGCTACGCAAGAAAGAAAAACGTATTTTGTCACATGAGGAAATGAAACAGAAGCTCCCTGGTCTGTCAGTTCTGCTATTTTCATATTTACAGGCTAGGCCCTATATCCAGGAACTCTTGCCGCACCTCAGGAGATTGACTGGACACAGACAGGTGTCACATGGACTTCTAGGATGGTGAGCGTGCGGGGAATGATATCCAGGCTGTATAGACTAATACGTAATATGCGGGAGCAGGATGATATTGACCTACCGGATAGAAAATGGTCTCTGGACGACCATTGATCATGGAATCGGTGTTGTTGGCTTACAAATATTTGCCCTCGTCCAAGTTCCTGGAAATGAGACTACAGGTCGTCCACAGGTCTTATCTAACACCTGCAAGAGGGCATCACATGGGAATCTACCCCACCTCAAATTGTTTTAACCCTTTCCAATCCAATTTGTATCCTGGTTTTCCCAGGGGGCTTACTCTTTTTCTGCAGTTATACACTGGCGCTGTACGCTGGCTAAAGCCAGTACTGCATGAGGTGACACGTTGGATAGGCTCCGACAGCAGAGAGGCTGGCAATATACAGTAAGAGAACCCCGACAGACGTCTTCCAACAACGGAGCTGTATAGCCTTAAATCAAAATGTCTTCAGACGTCAGACAGTGGATTGTAAGGGTTAAATGCAAAGCACCAAATGCCAATTTATGCCACAGTTTATGAACATATTCGCAGATCAAGACTTTCTGGTCTCTAATTTGTGAGTATAACTCTCTTTTTGTTTCTCCTTTTTATTATTCCTACATATTATCTTGCTCCTACTTTTTTATTGTTTCTTTTATTAGTCTCTGGTTGACAGTTTATAAAATGAGAAAATTATATATTGGGACTGTGTCCACCTAAACCTCTGCTGATCGGCAGTCAAAGATTGCTTCATGCTGTATCAACATATGCACTAGTCCAGCTATTAGACCTTAGAGTTGTTAAAGATGTCTGAATGATGGTTATGATGCTGGATATGTGTCTCAATTGATTAATAAAAACATAATAAAATAAAAAAAGAACTATTTCAGCACAATGGAAACTTGAGCGATACTCCCAGTGGTACTGTCTTATGTCCATCTGTGCACTATCGGTGCTCCCCAGCTTCAACTGAATGAAACTGTGGACCACAATAAAATTAAAACACTTCACCAAAATGGAAACTTGAACGGTACTTTCCCCCAAACGGTCCTGGGATGTGGACCTACCAGTTAAAAAAAATACATTCTCATCCAGGAGAAGGAAGAATATCTACTCAAGGAAATTGAAACTAACCTACACTGACGTGCCAAAAGCATTGAGACAGGAACTAATATCATCTAAGATGCCCTATAGCCTTGTAAAGTGTAGTAACTAGATTGGCATCAATTTCACAAGTGGACAGTCAACGTGTAAAGGAATATTGAGTGCCGACTGGATAGCTACCCATAGCTCTAGGACATTTGTAGGTGCGGGGTCTCTGTTGTAAATGGATCTCTCCACCACATTCCATAAATGCTTGACTAGTCTCATGTCAGGTGAATGTGCAGGCCACACCATTCGTAGGAACTCTCCAGAATGCTCTGCGAACCAATTTTGGACAACTTGTGTCCAAAGACATAGTGCATTATCTGGCTGGAATGTCACATCATTGTGGGGGGTCCATGTAGACCATGATGGGCTGCAAATGGTCACTAAGCAGTGAAACATAGCAGACACTCGTGAAAAATATGTTTAGGCAGATCAGTGGACCCAACCCCTACAATGAAAACAGCCCCACAGCAGCATAGAACAACCACTAGCCTGCACAGTGCCTTGCTGACAACTGGAGTTCAAGGGGTCTATACAACACATGAGCCTGAAACAATTGGTACCATGACTCATTGGACAATGCCACATGTTGCCAGTCCTTTAGGGTCCAACTAGCAACCTCAAGAAACCAGATGAGGTACTCTCTCCAGTGTTGTCTTCTGCTACCATGTCCAATGGAAGCTAAAGAACGCTGCATTGACCTATAAGATATGTGTGTGGGGCCTGCTGCATAGAATGTGGATGTGATTTCTGCAAGACTTGCTTGACTCTTTACATGGACAATTCTAACCAGATGACTCTGGCTATTCAATGTGATAGCTGTGATTGGTTCATTGAGTGCTGCAGGGATTGGCTGCGCCGCGGCACTCGAGAACCAATCAGAGCCAGCGCTTCCTGGAGGCGGGGTTTTTGAACCCCTGACCAGGAAGCACTTATGAAAGCTACAAGCAAGTGTGTCACGAACTTCTGAGGAGAACTGCAGTGGAGTGGACAGCGGCTGTTATGCAATGCATTCGTTCTTTTTTAATGCAGCGCAAGCGTATTTTCAGGGTGGTGCTTCAAAAAAATTGTGTTATGGCTACCAGAAAACACAGTGATATCGCACAGAACATTGCTGCGATATCCTCTCAGTGATATCGCTGTCACCTGTGTGATAGAGGCCTTAAACCACTAGAAACCATTTGCAGCCACTATAACTGACAGCCCACAATAACCAGATGACAGAGAGCACACAGTATACTACACTGCTGCCGGAGAAGATTAGTAGAAAGCTCCATTACATCTGTCTGTAGAGGATTTACAGCACAAATCTCAGCTTCATCTACCTGATGATAAAGTGGGACATGTTCCTCTTCCTCTGGACAATCCTGGGAATATAGAGGACTGTGACATCTCTCTGGAGGATTTCTCTGACTGGATCCATCTATAGGAAATAACCAGAAACACTAAATACATTATATATCTGATGATCAGATGATGGCGGGACTAGCCGACTTTCAAAACGGTCCTCTATAATCAATGAAGGCCTCCTCTTACCCGGTGATGGGAGGGGCTGATGATCCTCCATCATGACGTCCTTGTACAGATCATTGTGTCCTTCTAAATAGTCCCACTCCTCCATGGAGAAATAGACAGCAACATCCTGACACCTTATAGGAACCTGACACACACAATATACCGTCATCCTCCAGACTCCTCCCTTGGCGTCATTATATAATGCTCCCCATTCCCAGCAGCGCTCACCTCTCCGGTCAACAGCTCAGTGATCCTGTGGGTAAGTTCGAGGATCTTCTGCTCATGTATCAGTGAATGGGGTGAAGGCTCGGTGATGGGGCTTTGGGTCCGGCTGCCTCCTCCTGACACACGGGGGGTCACACACTCACCAGACAACTTCTTCACTACCGTGTAATCCTGTGGATGGTGAGACACTGATCACTACATGGAGGCTAAGAATCCTTTACCTTTCCCGCCATTCCCCTGTTTATTACTAGAGATAAGAGTGACATCATGTGAAGCTCTCACCTCCCCAGTTATCCAGTAGATGATCTCCAGGGTGAGGTCTAATATCTGGGCAGCCATGTGGTCTCTGTCCTTCTCCATCCTTGGTGGGTCATTGATGGAAAGGACCATCGTCTTTATCTGTGAGAGTCCTGAGCCTAAGGAACCTGAAGGGGGCAAGAGCATCTTCCATGAAGGGTTTTACTACAAGGGAATTATAGAGGATTAGTGACAGCATATAATAGAGGTGATTTAGCTATGAAGGAGTATTATATAATATTCTGATCAATAATCTGGTATATATTAGTCAGCCGCCCCTGCTATATAGTGAGTACAGAGCCACACAGTATATACATTATTGTTAGGGAAATCATCAGAGGGATTTTATAGTGTTTCATTGCCTGGTCCAAATTATATAAGAAGTGTGTACACAGATCACCGACACATGACACGGCCTGTATCATCCGACAATGATGCTCTTCTCAGTTTATTACAAAGCAGACAACGTATATATGTTCACTTACGAATGGTCAGAAATACATGCCCCCTGTAATCATAAGAACTCATGATTGGCTCTGGGTGCTAACGGTTTAACATCTGTTACTTAACACCTCAAGGCGTGTCACTCCAAACACGTAATTCCCAGGAATAGAAACTTAGTTCTGTACAAACTGTCCTAGCAGTGGAGGATTAGAAACCGTTATCTCTAGACATTCCTAAACCGTGACAGGATATAGAGAGAATATGAGCCTGTCCACATACCAGTGTACAACATGAACTGCATTAACCATTTAGACGCTGGTTATCAATTTTGTGCATATTTTATGCCCTCTTTTTCTCTGGTTGACCATTACTAGTGGGGCCACTGCAGGGGACACTAGTACTACTGGGGTCGATATAGGGGACACTATGACTAATGACACCACTGCAGGGGTCACGATTACTACTGGGGCCAGTAATTGGGACACTATGACTACTGAGACCACTGTGGGGGTCACTACTATTACTACTGTGGCTTCTGTGTGGGACAGTATTACTACCGAGGTGACTGCAGGGTGGTCACTATTACTTCTGGGACTGTTTTAGGGGACAATATTACTACTGAGGCCACTCTGCTTGTGGCAGCATACCTCAAGCTGACTTAGGGTATGTTTATATGTGGCGGAAATGCTGCAAAATGTCCACAGCAGAAGTTTCCGCCGCAAATTCTGCAGCATTTCTGCATCCAAAAAGAAGGTAAAATGTGTACCACTGGTGCGGATTTTGATTGGAAATCAGCCGAGTACTGGCAACTGATTTCATACAATGCGGCGCTTCCTTCACCTCCTCCGAAGGCTTCCCACTGTGAGCGCTTCCCGGCTTCTACTCCCAGTGGCCTGGTCAGATGAGGCCACTACACAGGGGTCAGAGCAGCAGCTTCCGCTCTGACCGCAATGTATTCTGGCACTGACCGCCAGTGCTGCCTGGAAAACCCCTTTAATATAAAATTTCTGAATATGTTAGCCTTGCCCTTTAATTTAAGCCACACCCCAGGGGAAGGCCACTCCCATTTCCCCCCAACCTGCTGCTGCAGTGTCGCCCTGTGAAGGACTCTCCTTGGTTGACATCTATGTAACTATAATAAACCAAGAGCCTAAGGCTTCATGCATACGGCTTGTGGGGAATCCCACAGGGGATCCGCCCGTGCCCGCTGTCGGCGACCCTCTTTGTCTACTCTGTATTGCAGATGTGTCAGCGTCGCACACGGCGCAGTACAGATTTTCCCCGCGCCGTAGATGATGACGCAGCTCCTGCGGTGATTAATTGCCGCGTATAAGATGGCTTCCATTGACTTGTAAGCCGTCCACACGTACCCCGATCTAAAATAGAGCACGCTGTGATTTTATTTACGGAAATTGTGTCCGCAAAAAAAATCCGCTTGTGTGTGTGCAGTGGAATCTCCACGCACATCCATGGGCAAATTGAGCAGCGGATCGCCCACGCTGGTGACATGCGCTGGATCTGCAATTAAATTTGCCTTGTGTGCAATGAGGCTGTTAAAGCAAAAAAATGTATGGCCGTTTAGGGACAGTCTGGTGTACCCTAGTGAATGACGTCATATGACCCGTGATGTCATATGACTGAGGAATTGAATGACAGAGCCCACACAGTTATAGGTTCAGCGAAGAATTCCCACCTGATGGGTATCGGGCATCTGTGTTTATAACCCCCTTACATCGGGGTGTCACAACATCATTGGACATTTAATAGAGATGAGCGAGCACCAAAATGCTCGGGTGCTCGTTGCTCGAGTCGAACTTTCCACGATGCTTGAGGGTTCGTTTCGAGTAACGAACCCCATTGAAGTCAATTGGCGACTCGAGCATTTTTGTATATCGCCGATGCTCGCTAAGGTTTTCATTTGTGAGGAGGAACCGGAGGCACACACTGCAAAGGGTTGGCAGGGCCAGGCAGCGACCCTCTTGAAAAGGGGCGGGGCGATAGCCCACAATGCTGTACAGAAGCAATGAGAAATCCAATCCTGTGCCACCTCCATCAGGAGCTGAACACGTGGGCATAGCAATGGGGAATCCATGTGCCACAAACTATTCATTCTGTCAAGGTGTCGCATAGCTCAATCGACACTGCAAGGGAAAAGCCATCTGCGCTCTGCCCCCTACCCAAGTCAGTCAGTGTCTTTGTGCCAGACAGGTCAAACACCGCGATGGGAGCTAAGTTTGCACCAACAGCATAGGTGGGTCCTAGGAAACCCAAGACATGAACCAAAAATTGATCTGAGCGGCCAAACATGGCAGACTTGCACCGCGCCCACGACATAGGCCTCGGCCCACAGCTTCAGCAATCCTAGGCAGGAAGCAGACTTTCACTGCAGCAAGGACATAGGCCTCTGCACAAACCCTCAGCAATCGCGGGCCTACAGCGGACTCCAATGCTAGCGTAGCTGTGCACGTCTCATTAGCGCTGTATTGCTCCTGTAGTTTGTCCCAATGCAGTGCCCCAGATAGTAGAGCTAACGTCAGATGAAATACAGGTGGGCTTCAGCCCACACTGCATGCCCCAGTCAGACCGGGGTTTTTTATAAATAGTCACAGGCAGGTAGAACTCCGCAATGGGAATTCCGTGTGCACCCACAGCATGAGTGGCTCCCTGGAACCCACCGGCAGTACATAAACAAGTCCCATTGCAGTGCCCAGCACAGCTTAGGTAATGTCAGATTAAATGCAGGTGGGCTTCGGCCCACACTGCATGCCCCAGTCAGACTGGGGTTCTTTATAAGTAGACACATGCAGTTACAACTCCGTATGGACCGACAGCATAGGTGGGTCCCAGGAAGCCACCGGCGGTACATAAATAAATCTCATTGCATTGCCCAGCACAGCTGAGGTAACGTCAGATTAAATGCAGGTGGGCTTCGGCCCACACTGCATGCCCCAGTCAGACGGAGGTTCTTTATAAGTAGACACATGCAGTTACAACTCCGTGTGGACCGACAGCATAGGTGGGTCCCAGGAAGCCACCGGCGGTACATAAATAAATCCCATTGCAGTGCCCAGCAAAGCTTAGGTAACGTCAGATTAAATGCAGGTGGGCTTCGGCCCACGCTGCATGCCTCAGTCTGACAGGGGTTTTTAATACATAGACACTGGCAGGTACAAATCCCTAATGTGAAGTCCCTGTGGACCCACAGCATGGGTGGCTCCCTGGAACCCATCGGCGGTACATTAATGTATCCCATTGCAGTGCCCAGTAACATATCACTAGCAGCAGTATAGGGGGAGCACAGTCTTAGTTCCATTTCAGTAGTAGTAGCAGTCAAGACAGGCCACAGTAACATTCCCGTTGCAGCAGTTTAGGGAGATAACAGTCTCTTTCACATTTCAGTAGTTGCAGTATAGACAAGGCACCAGTTACATTTATGTAGCAAAAGTGTAGGCCAACCCCACACACCTTGCTGTAGCATGAGTGCAGGCGAAGCCTATAAAAATTACTAGGATTTCACTGTAGGCGAGGGCCCCAAAAAATTGGTGTACCAACAGTACTAATGTACCTCAGAAAAATTCCCCATGCCCAACCAGGAGGGCAGGTGAAACCCATTAATCGCTTTGGTTACTGTGGCTTAATTTGTAACTAGGCCTGGAGGCAGCCCAGTTAAAATAAAGACACGGATTACTTACTGGTAGTTTCATTTCCAGGAGTCATCACGACGGCCCCATTTACATATGGAGGTTGCCCTCTGACCTTAGTAGGGACAGGAAGAGAGTTTAAAAGCACCTCCCTTTCCACCATGCTTTGGTGACTTACAAATTATTACGGTGGACAATGTTTACTAAACCAAAATTTACCTTTATTCGGTCGTATTTACATTGAAAAGAACATTAATTATTCTAGAAGGGAGGGAACTATGGGCCGTCGTGATGACTCCTGGAAATGGGACTACCGGTAAGTAATCCGTATCTTTCCAGGTCGTCATCCCGACAGCCCCATTTACATATGGAGTATACCAAATCATACGTGACTTTTAGGGTGGGACTACTGCCTGGAGGACTTTTTGTCCGTAGCCCAGGTTTTTGTCTGACTGCACGTTAACCCTATAGTGTCTGATAAACGTGTGTTATGCTAGACCAGGTGGCTGCTTTGCAGATTTGCTCCGCAGACGCCTGGCCTTTTTCTGCCCAAGAGGAGGAGAGAGAGCGTGTGGAGTGGGCTCTAATTTTTCCCGGGGGATCGAGGCCCCTGGCTTTATATGCCTCTTGGATAGCAGTCTTGATCCATCTCGCAATGGTGCCCTTAGATGCCGTCTTTCCTTTTGCCGGCCCCTGAAATTGGATAAAGAGGTTGTTATTTTTCCGGAAAGAGCGGGTAGCTTGTAAATACACTAGAACGGCTCTCCTAAGGCCTCCTTCCCACGAATGGACTTACGCCGCGTAAATCCGCGGCAAAAATCCGCTGTGTTGCCCCTAGCTGTTAGGTTCTATTGAACCTAATAGCACAATGCACACGATGCGTAATTCCACCGCGGAATTACGCACCGTGAAATCTCCCGTTCTCACCCGCAGCATGTTCTATTTGCTGCGGGTGTACGCGCTGACGGCTTCCATTGCAGTCAATGGAAGCCGTCCGTTCACGCTATCTCCCGCTGCAACCAGCGGAAGATAGCGTGAAAAAACGCTTCCCCGCCTACCGCCGCGCGTCATATGACGCGGCCGGCGCATCACGTGACACGGCCGGCCGCGTCATGCGACGCGGTGGGCGTGTCACATGACGCGACGGCGGTGGGCTGGGAAGCGTCTTCACGCTATCTTCCGCTGGTAAGTATGGGGTCTCTGGGGGGCGCCGTGACGGGCTTCACTGTGTAATATTACGCGGCAGAGCCCGTCACGCTCGTGGGAAGGAGGCGTAACATCTAGGCTGTGAAATTCGCGTTCTCTATCATTGCGAGGATTTTGACAGAAAGAGAGCAGGGTGATTGTCTGCTCTCTATGGAATTTCGACACTACCTTCAGTAGGAAGGCTGGGTCTAGCTTAAAGGTGATTCTGTCATTTTGTATAAGCATGTAAGGTTCAATACAGCATAAGGCTTGTAATTCCCCTATTCTCCGAGCCGAAGTTATGGCGACTAAAAGGGTAACTTTTAGTGTGTGTAATCTTAGTGGGAGTTGGGAGAGGGGTTCAAAGGGGGGGTTGGCAAAAACTATTCAAGACTAGGTTTAAGTCCCAGGTAGGGAAAGTTTCCGTAATAAAAGGCCGAAGCTTATCTGCCCCTTTGAGGAATCTACGAACCCAGCGGTGTTCTGCCAAAGGAAAGTCTAGTTAAGACCCCAGTGCGGCTGTCTGAACCTTAAGGGTTCTTGGGCTAAGGCCTTTTTCCTAGGCCTGCTTGCAAAAATTCCAGGATTGCGTGGTATGTCGATCTCTGGGATTTTGCCTGGATCTATTTTGCAGAGGTCTGTGAACTTCCTCCATATCCTATCATAGATGGCTGTAGTGATAGGTTTACGCTCTTTGTTAAGGTGGTAATTACTTTATGGCAGAGTCCCTTCCCTCGCGGTATCATGCTTTCAGCATCCATGCCGCTAGTTTCAATTTTTCGACCCCCGAGTAGTTTAGCGGGCCCTGGAGAAGATCTTCCACGCCCGGTAGTAGAAGTGGACCCTGGATCGTCAAGGCTTTTAGCAGGGGATACCAGAGTCTTTTGTCCCACATGGGGGCAACTAGGATGACTGACACCCGGCTGATCTGGATTTTTCTGAGGGTGTGGGGGATCAGTGGGAAGGGGGGGAAAGGTGTAGGCTATGTCCCTGTCCCAGCTTTGGGACAGGGCATCTACTCCGCATGGGTTGTCTCCTGTATTTAGCGAGTAAAAGTCCCGGCACTTTGTATTTCCCCTCGTGGTGAACAGGTCTATCTGCGGTTCTCCCCACTGGCAGATTAGTTGGTCGAAGACTCGCTGGTTCAGCTCCCATTCTCCTGGAAGGACGCTCTGTCTGCTCAGGAAGTTGGCAACGATATTTGTGGACCCTTTTAGATGAATCGCTAAGAGGAACAGCATGTTGGATTCCGCCCAGCGGAGTATCTTTGCTGCCAGTTGTTGGAGGTGTGCGTGTCGCGTTCACCCCTGGTGACGAACAAACGACATAGCTGTCATATTATCAGTCAAGATTTTAACATGCCTTCCCTTTAAATGGGGTTCTGTTGCATGAAGGGTCTCCCAGATTGCTCTTAATTGTCTATAATTAGATGAGCGCTTTGCTACCTGGGGTCCCAGGTTCCCTGTAGATTTAGGTAGGCTACTTGCGCTCCCCGTCCTGTTTTACTGGCATCTGTTGTGATGGGTACAGCGGGTTCTCGCGACCAGGAGGTACCTTTGTTTAGGTTCCTCTGTGAGGTCCACCAGCGTAGGGACTCTCTAACTTGGACGGACAGGCTCACCTTCTTATCCGGGGAGGTCTGCCGTTTGTCCCACCTGGCAAGGATGAACCTTTGTAGTTGACGAGTATGGGCTTGTGCCCATGGTATTATCTGTATGCATGCTGTTAGAATACTGAGCACCTTCATCATTTCTCTGGTAGATACCGTAGTAGCCCGACAGAGGGAGATTACTGCTTGGATAAGGTCTTCCTTCCTAGATTAAGGAAACCGAGATTCGTGGATGTGGGAGTCTAATAATACGCCCAGGTATACCTTTTGTGTACCTGGGTTCAGGTCAGACTTCTGTTCATTGACTATCCACCCTAAATTGTTTAGGGTAGACAGGACCGTGGATAGGTCCGTGCGTATGGCCTTTTCCGTTCTTGACACTAGCAAGAAATCATCGCATTATGGAAAAATAAGGATTTGGTTCCGTCTGAAATAGGCTACCATTTCTATTATTATTTTTGTAAAAACCCGAGGAGCGGTCGAGATTCCGAACGGTAGGGCCGTAAACTGGTAGTGCTGGATTTTGTCAACCTCCCGCAGGGCGAATCTCAAGTATTTATGATGGACTGCGGCTATTGGGACGTGGTAGTATGCGTCTTTGAGATCTATAGAGCACATTACACTATCAGGGTCTATTAGTGAGACGATAAACCGCACCGTTTCCATCTTAAATTTTTTGTATGGAATAATCTTATTTAGGGCCTTGAGATTAAAGATAGTCCTAATAGAACCGTTTGTTTTTTTGATTAGAAAACAGGGGGGAATAGAATCCCTCACCCCTTTCGTGATCAGGGACTTGTGCAATGACCCCTAAGTCCTTGAGTTCTTGTACGCTTTTTATGAGGTTTCCTTGTTCTTGTAGGGACCCAGGGGAGGTTATGAGGAATCTCCTAGGGGGTAGAGAGTGGAATTCAATTCGGTACCCCGCTTTAATTATCTGGAGTACCCAGGGATTAGATGTTATCCCCTGCCACTGATTTAGATAGTGTGCTAATCTACCCCCTGTTTGTTCGGGAGAGGGTTGGGTTTCCTCACCCCGACCTCCCTTGGGGTATGACCATCTTCCAGTCTTCCCTTTGACTTCAGGAGGTGGCTGCTGTGTCCTCCTTGGAAAGGATGGTTTTCTGTAAGGCTGCCGTCTTTCTCCAGGATCTTGTCCAAGACGGGCCCAAACATGTATTCCCCTTGGAATGGGATGGCGTAGAGTTTTATTTTTTGATGTTATGTCTGCAGCCCCAATGCCCTTCTTGCAGTATTGCTAACGACCCCGGTTTTTGCGTCATATCTGACGGTCTCCGCTGATGCGTCGGCCAGAAAAGCGGTAGCCATTTTTAGAAGGGGAAGACAACTGGCTAACTCCTCTCTAGGGGCCCGATCCTTAATAGAAGCTTCCAGCCTGTTTAGCCATAGGACCATGGATCTGGCCACGGAAGTTGATGCTATGCTGGCCTCGTGTGAGGTGTCTTCAAAGGGCAAGAGGGCTTTCTTGGCTACCTTTGCGCTTTGTATATCGACCTTAGGGGTGTCTCTGTATAGGCGGACGTCCTCAGGAGCGAACGCAAGCCGGCCTTCATCTGCAAAAACCTGTTGCAGGGTCTGGTTGACCGGGAACATGGCCGTACATTTCGTCCTGAATCGTCCTGGGCGGGTGATCCTCTGTTTTCTGCATTGTCTCCCTCACTGCCTTGATGAGGTGCGCAATGTCGTTTGAGGAGAAATAGTATTTTTTCTCATCCTCTATAAGTACTAGTTCTCCTTCTGACAGGAGTTCCAGGGATTCACTGGAAATTGAGCTCGCCGATTCGGTTTGCCTTGGTCTTTTAGGGACCCGTGACGGACCTGGCTGAGCCTGGGGGAAGGACGCCATGGAGGCCTGTAATTCTTCCCTGATCATAAAGAGGATGTCAGTTTTAAACAATGCTTTTCCCCCCGCTAATATCTTTCATGCTTGCATAGGGCTTTCCTCGAGCTTTTTGCTGCAGAGCCATTTTTTATTCTTTTTCCCTGGGGTCCGCCTTAATCTTTGGACCTTCCCTATCCATCTAACCCATATAAAACAATGGGGGAGAGGGGAGAGAAAAAGGGGAACATATATGCATCCGATCCAGTACAAATGGCAATTTGCGCATTCCATTTTTGGCATATAGCCTACTCACGGCTTGTAGGGTATCTGTTTCTCCTTCTCGTGCTGAGCTGTCGTGAGTAGACATGCTTTTGGCACTTCTAGGCAGTCAGCAGGATACCTCCATGAAGTAGAGCCTGCTTTATATAGGAGAAATTTCAAATTTGGCGCCATTTCCGGGTTCTCTGTCGGTAGCCACGCCCCCTACGTTGAGCGCGTGACATCACCACGCTGGATGACGTCACCGCTATGCGCGCCGAGGAACCAGGAGCTCAGGGAGGCCACGCTGCTGTTCCCTGCAAGGAGTGACTATCCCATCACGGCAGCGGCGGCCTGAACATGCGGACCACGCGAGGGAGACCTGCACTGCTGAGGCCACTTATGGCTCCTTCGGCGGCGCAGGTCGAGGATGCAGGGACTACAGCAGTATGCGGCCCCGACCTCTACCCCTCCAGGGGGATCGCACAGCGTGCGGTAAGTTTTCTTTCTCCACAGATTCGCTGGAGCTCTGCTTCATCTGGCCACCGTAGGGACAGGAAGACACTAAAGCATGGTGGAAAGGGAGGTGCTTTTAAACTCTCTTCCTGTCCCTACTGAGGTCAGAGGGCAACCTCCATATGTAAATGGGGCTGTCGGGATAACGACCTGGAAAAATTGGTTCAGGTGCAAGTTTCAACGCTTTAATGAGAATTGAAACGTATAAACATTGTTTACAAAAGTAATATGACTGAGCCTTGTGGGCCTAAGAAAAATTGCCCGTTCGGCGTGATTACGTGAGGTTTCAGGAGGAGGAGCAGGAGGAGGAGGATGAATATAATACACGGATTGATGAAGCTAAAAGGTCCCTGTTTTTTATGGTGATAGAGATGCTTCCATCCGCGGGTGCAGCCTACGTATTGTTTACGTACCGCTGCTGTCCGCTGGTGGAGAAGAGAAGTCTGGGGAAATCCAGGCTTTGTTCATCTTTATCAGTGTAAGCCTGTCGGCACTATCAGTTGACAGGCGGGTACGCTTATCCGTGATGATTCCCCCAGCTGCACTAAAGACCCTCTCTGACAAGACGCTAGCCGCAGGACAAGCAAGCACCTCCAGGGCATACAGCGCGAGTTCAGGCCACGTGTCCAGCTTCGACACCCAGTAGTTGTAGGGAGCAGAGGCGTCACGGAGGACGGTCGTGCGATCGGCTACGTACTCCCTCACCATCCTTTTACAGTGCTCCCGCCGACTCAGCCTTGACTGGGGAGTGGTGACACAGTCTTGCTGGGGAGCCATAAAGCTGGCAAAGGCCTTGGAGAGTGTTCCCCTTCCTGCGCTGTACATGCTGCCTGATCTCCGCGCCTCCCCTGCTACCTGGCCCTCGGAACTGCGCCTTCTGCCACTAGCGCTGTCGGATGGGAATTTTACCATCAGTTTGTCCGCCAGGGTCCTGTGGTATAGCATCACTCTCGAACCCCTTTCCTCTTCGGGTATGAGAGTGGAAAGGTTCTCCTTATACCGTGGGTCGAGCAGTGTGTACACCCAGTAATCCATAGTGGCCAGAATGCGTGTAACGCGAGGGTCACGAGAAAGGCATCCTAACATGAAGTCAGCCATGTGTGCCAGGGTACCTGTACGCAACACATGGCTGTCCTCACTAGGAAGATCACTTTCAGGATCCTCCTCCTCAGGCCATACACGCTGAAAGGATGACAGGCAAGCAGCATCTGTCCCCTCAGCAGTGGGCCAAGCTGTCTCTTCCCCCTCCTCCTCATGCTCCTCCCCCTCCTTCTCCTCAACGTGCTGAGATATAGACATGAGGGTGCTCTGACTATGCAGCGACATACTGTCTTCCCCCGCCTCTGTTTCCGAGCGCAAAGCGTCTGCCTTTATGCTTTGTAGGGAACTTCTCAAGAGGCATAGCAGAGGAATGGTAACGCTAATGATTGCAGCATCGCCGCTCACCATCTGGGTAGACTCCTCAAAGTTTCCAAGGACCTGGCAGATGTCTGCCAACCAGGCCCACTCTTCTGTAAAGAATTGAGGAGGCTGACTCCCACTACGCCGCCCATTTTGGAGTTAGTATTCCACTATAGCTCTACGCTGCTCATAGAGCCTGGCCAACATGTGGAGCGTAGAGTTCCACCGTGTGGGCACGTCGCACAGCAGTTGATGCACTGGCAGATTAAACCGATGTTGCAGGGTCCGCAGGGTGGCAGCGTCCGTGTTGGACTTGCGGAAATGGGCGCTGAGCCGGCGCACCTTTCTGAGCAGGTCTGACAAGCGTGGGTAGCTTTTCAGAAACCGCTGAACCACCAAATTAAAGACGTGGGCCAGGCATGGCACGCTGCTGAGCTGCAGAGCCGCCGCCAGGTTACGGCCGTTGTCACACACGACCATGCCCGGTTGGAGGCTCAGCGGCGAAAGCCAGCGGTCGGTCTGCACTGTCAGACCCTGCAGCAGTTCGTGGGCTGTGTGCCTCTTCTCTCCTAAGCTAAGTAGTTTCAGCACGGCCTGCTGACGCTTGCCCACCGCTGTGCTGCCACGCGACACCGACTGCTGGCGACGTGCTGCTGCTGAACATCTTGATTGCGAGACAGAGGTTGCGTAGCAGGAGGAGGAGGAGGGTGGTTTAGTGGAGGAAGCATACATCGCCGCAGATACCAGCACCGAGCTGGGGCCCGCAATTCTGGGGGTGGGTAGGACGTGAGCGGTCCCAGGCTCTGACTCGGTCCCAGCCTCCACTAAATTCACACAATGTGCTGTCAGGGAGATATAGTGGCCCTGCCCGCCTGTGCTTGTCCACGTTTCCGTTGTTAAGTGGACCTTGGCAGTAACCGCATTAGTGAGGGCGCGTACAATGTTGCGGGAGACGTGATCATGCAGGGCTGGGACGGCACATCGGGAAAATTAGTGGCGACTGGGAACCGAGTAGCACGGGGCCGCCGCCGCCATTCTGTTTTTGAAAGCCTCCGTTTCCACAAGCCTATACGGTAGCATCT